>NW_025336479.1:1366015-1426321 GCF_004798865.1 Varanus komodoensis | reverse complement strand
GGCTTACAACATGATAAAATACATTGAAATACAATAGTACATAATAAATTACCATTAAATATAACAATACAAAAATACATTGATTTACAAATACAAAATTAAAATTATCAGTATAAATTAAAATTAAAATTAAAATCAGTACAAAATTAAAATTATCAGTATAGGTTGCATGGTAAGCAAAGGTGTTGCTTGCACACAGATGTCTGTGACATGGCTCATGGGCAGTGGGCTATACAGATCATGACCCACAAAAAGAATTGCAGAACACAAGATCCAGACTTGAACATACAAAGCTGTGGGACAAGAAATCTGTCTTATTTCTCATCAAGCAGGCCAAAAAATTGGTGTCAGATCCCCCAGACAGCTGATTCCTCTTCACAGGTGAATTCGAGAATTTTGCACAGGGTTTGGAGAAGCATTCGATTAGATTCTTTGTTTTGCTGTTCTCATGTGTACGGCGTTTGCAGGTAAAGTCAATCAAGCACCTGGATCCTTTGCCATCCCTCTGAACCTACAAGGTGCTGAATAACTCCTGGGCTCTTGTGAGGTAGACTACTTTTGTTCACTTTTTGTAACAGTTTCTAAAAGATTTTCTATTCTAAAACATTGCAAAGTGCACATGTGTGGGGAGGAGTCAACATATAATTAAAGCTTCGCCATTCAAGAGCCACACACCAGATGTCACAATCTTCTCTTCTCTTATTCTGGCCATGATCACCCACAAAATATTTCATCAGGAGACCCTATTGTTCAACTGCAGCTTGCTCCTTGGGGCTCACAGATTCTCTGCAACCCTCTTATGCATGTGTGCTATTGTTTTCCTTTGTATTGTTGGGAACCGATAACCCTTTTGGTCCCAAAGGCAGCATTAGCGGTCTGCTGATGTATGCTTGCAGCTGAACGTGCACACCCTTATACACATGCTCATTCACACTCTGACACACACATGCACTTGCACTCATGTAGCCATCCCCCCTCTCACAAACACTCGTGCAAATCCCTTAGGGTAACCCCGAGTTTTCCCTTCCTGCACTAGCACTGGTAAGAAAAATTCCAGGGTTCTCCTCACAGGCACCAATAACAGCAGCAATAGACACACCCAAGGGCCACACACGGTCTGTTAACATGGGCTGTGCACCCCTGTTCTCCACATGTGGCCCTCATCCCCACAGGGTTTGTGTTGTCCAATCGGTACTGTTCTTGGAACGGCTACGGATTATCCAAGTGGAGATGGGCACGTTTTGTCTGTTCCCCCAGTCAGTATAAAGACAACCCTTGTTATCACCCAGGGTGGAAAGAAAGGCCAGCTGATTTCCGACGAGGCAGGAAGGAGGACTAGACTCTTAAATCTGCTCTGTGCGTACACGAGGGTCCATGCCTGTCAGGTGAAGAGGCTGAAATGGTCGTCGGTGTAAATCCAGACTGCGCGTCCTCTCCGTCATTTCGGTGGGGCAGCATTTTGGGTCAGCTGAGCAGTCTCTCTGACCTTACCCAGGATCCTCTCTCTGCCTGGGGCCAGCATTACAACAGAATGCTCGCCAGAGCAGTGCCCATGTATCATAAATCATGAAGCACTCTGTCTGATACCATTTATTGCTAAAATTCAGTAGCCAGTAGGCTAGGCTGACATTCGCATGTGATAGAGGGGCAAGCATTGTGACACGCAGTGTATACCCAGAAGAGGGACAAGACCAAGCCAGGATCACTGGTATACATACCTGTATTATGCATATGTTTGCTGTTCAACATTTCAGTGCATTGCTGCGGAATAGAGTTTAGAGCATTTTGAACAGGAGCTGGAGAGCCCTGCGTTCAAGTCCCCGTTCAGCTGTGATTTTGGGCTAGCCATGGATTCTTTGCCTAACCTACCTCACAAGGCTGTTGTGTGGATAAAACAGAGAGGAGATGCGGAATACAAATGGAATGAATATTCACACACATACATATACATCCGGGGAAAGTGTGCACGTAATACATGAAACAAGTCCCTGCATGGAAGGGAGGAAGCTTCCCCTACCATTTGGGACTCTCTCTGTAGAAATAGACAAAGACATTGTAGAACAGCTTCCCGCTACCATGGTTTGCCCCAAAGTAATTTGAGCAAATCACTCTAGCAGTGCCGCCTGCATTCCTTTTCCCAGTGGCATCTTCCACCCTTCATAGGAAGGTGACTGACCACCCAGCGAGCGCCTGCCTTTGCTGCCGCCTGCCTTGCCCTGCCGCCTCTCACTCCCCGCATGCCATCCCTTGATCCAGCCCCGCATTTCCCACAAGCGTCCCGAGCCGCCCTTCAGAAAGCACTGCTCTGTGGCAGAGGTCCACACGGCATTGTGGCAATCGAAGCGAAACAGAACCGGGGGGGGGGGGGGGGGGGTTGCACTGGCCAGTGTTAGCTTGGAATGCAAGCAAGAATGACTCACCGTCCCAAATGGTCACGGGGTTTGTGTGTCTCAATGCTCCGGCATTAAAGGCACAAGTTTGCATCATGAGGCTATTAAGGCTGCCCCATAATGCTAATACAGGGCTAAGAGGGTAGGGACCTGAAGGCTTCACCCCCCAACATCTGCCCCTCTTTCTCTCCCAGGTAAGTTAACTTCCATTTTCAGAGCCTGGCTTGGAGAAACACAGAGCGAATTGCTCCTCAAGCGTGTTTTCTCAAGGGTGGTGTAAAAGATTCTGGTGTGAAATAATGGCTCATGTGCGGAAGGGACCTTTTTTGGCCTGAGGAACAGGAACAGCTCTTGGGGATGGCTGTCCAGTGGTGGGAGGGGCTGAAGACAAAGGGGGCGGGGCCACAGGAAAAGAGGGTGTGGCTAAAGGCATAACAATGCTACCATGGAATAGAAATGACATTCTGTGTACAAGTGTTGTCTGGATTTTAATCGATGCCAGTTCCAGGTTTGAGGATTCCCCCCACACCATGTCAGTGGGGTCTGGTAGGTTTACTTGCTGATGATGGAAGCAGCTGCAACACAAATAATCAGTGTTGGGCAGTGGGGTCTAGGAACCACCAGTTTTATTTCCCATAATGTCCCAATGTAGCATTGCTCCGAGGTACCGTTCAGTGTAAAAGAAAAGCAATGAATAAAACTGAAGCACTGAAGACAACCTTTCTGGGGGCCACAGGGCTGACATCAGGGGAGGGGCCCTGGGGCCTTGGTGCCCCCCCCCCCAGCATGTAAGCACTGGGCCTGGTCACAGCTGTCTAAAGTTACATTGTAAAGTTGTGAGCCCCGTTCCTTTACAAACCAGGCCACTGACCAAGGTGCCCCATTTGAGATGTCCTGATTTTAAGATGCAGCTGGCCTTGATTTTGGTGCATTAGGTTTTTCTGTGCCTCTTCAAAATGGGCTTATCTGCTCCTTGGGGAGCTGCGGAGCTTAATTAAGATCCTTAAAAGGACAAAGGGTGCCACTAAAATTCAGAGAATCATTATAAATGTCAGTGCACTTTACAAGCTCTGGCAAAGTCAGATAATGAATAACAAGACCTTTAACTTTGTGATGTTCCCAAGCAACTCTGCTTAGAGATACAGCTCTTCAAATAACAGCCATAAAAGGCTGACATTTATAATCAAACACACATAATATCTTTATTAAGAACAGGAAAGGGTTAGGGTGTGTCTAAGAAACGGTGATCCTACTCTTCCCTTACCCAGCCGTTTTTCCTTCCGATAATCCTCCAGGTTGCTCAATAAACCCCCAATGAGATTAATTTCATAACCCTCTGGCTGCTCACTACTCGATGGAAGTCAGTGGAAATTCTTGGCATTTCTCAGGACACAGTTATGCCAGAATAAAATCTGGTTCTGTGAGCCATTCATCGAAGGTGCTTGTGCCACGAGTGTCACGGCCATGATTGTGCTCAATGCCCTTTGGGGAAGCTCCTGCCCTGTGATGCATGAGGACATCCGTAGGTCAGAGAGACCACCTAGCAAATCTCATTTTCAGCCCCATCTGATTCCCTGGAGAGATGCCACCAATCATGACAATACAGAGCCGGAAGGACAAATTCTTTGGGTTTTGTAGAAGGAAGCTTCTTCCATGCCTCTATTAGAACACGCTTGGCTGTACTGGGCATGACTTTAACCAATTATTGTGTGTCTAAAGAAGACACAACCTGGTGCCTTCCAGATGTTCTGGGCAACAGCTCCCATCAGACCTAGCCAGTATGGCAATGAGTACAGGTCTTCCACGGCAGTGGAATCTATAAAACAAATAGTTTATTTTTCATGATTGTGTTTGATGAAAAGAAAATAACATCAAAATCGGTGGGATTTATCTTCAAGGAAATTTGGTTAGAATTGGATTTACCAAACTGGGCAGTCAGCCCACTGACTTCAACAGGATTAAGCCCAGTATTTGGGCTATGCAGGAACACAGGACGCTGCCCACTGGTCTATCCAGCCCAATATTGTTGACACTGACTGGCAGCGGCTCTCCAGAGTTTCAGGCAGGAGTTTTTTCCATTCCTCTTGGGAGATGCCAGGGATTGAACCGGGGACCTTCCTCATGCAAAGCAGATGCTCCACCTACTGAGCTACAAGTGGAGCACAAGAAACAGTCACCACTTGTGTACCATGGTTCCCTATTATGTATTTATTTGTCTGCAGCAGGGCCTGGTTTACTGTGTTAATGAAGAAAAGGACACTCAATCATTACTGTTTATACCACATGATAAGCAGCTGAGCCATGAGGATTCTACAGTCTTTCAATGGCAGAAATGCTTGGATGATGGGACAGCTGTCACATCACTTCTCCCCAAGCCCTGCCACTATCAATGGGATGCGACATTAGAACCACAGTCTTCACCGGCTAGGAAGGTGGCCGCCATTTGCCTACTCGGGCTCCTTACACATCTGTTGCTGCAATGTTTGTCTAGAACCAGCCACCACGGTCTTTGCCTATGTGACTGCAATCTTAGCCAGAAATCCATAGTCTGGAATAGGTAAGGCTTCTGCTCACAGAATCTGGCTTTTTTTCAGATGTGGAATGTGTGCTTTATTCTGTACGATGCGTAAGTCCCTGATGGACTGATAGATGTTTTACAAATGTCTCCCCTCTGTATACAAAGGGTGTTAAACCATGTTTTCATTAAGGTTTCAGAATCCCTTTCAGAATCTGCCCCCCTGGCATCGGTGGGTGTCCTCAGCCTGCTCCTGCAAAGAGAGTTGAGCCAAGAAGGTTGCAAACACTTGCAGACCCTCGGCTGTGTAACTGGCAACCTTCCCCATCAGGTGCAGCTGCCGAAAGAGCAGCCACAGGCGATGAAGGTGTGCTGTTATCAGCTGCACCAGGCGCCATTCCTGGAGACCCCCGTGCCCAACCTTCTTCCACAACCTAGGCATCCAGCAACAACTGTGCTGGGGGTGAAACACGGTGCTGCTTGCACAAGCGTGGGACTTGATTCCTGCCGAGCCTTCCATAATGCTGGGAGGGATTGCCAGGAATTTGGTCTCTGGAATACTGCAAAGTGGACCAGAGTTCAGGGAACCAAGCCCAGGGAATTTGGCCGATCCCCCCCCCCGCAGATTTCTCACCCAGGCCTAGTTCTAATCCTTGCACTTTCATAACCGCAGAAACTGTACTGTGAGGCCACACCAGATCCCTCACACCAAAACATGTTACAGTTAGACATACGGACAGCCTGCAGAACTGGGACAGAGGCCTGATGCAGGCTTCCCCAACCTGCTGCCCTCCAGATGTACTGGGCTGCTGCTCCCACAGTTCCCAGCCAGCATCCAGAGGGCAACAGGCAAAGCTGCTCCAAAGCTGTTGCACAGCAGGTCACAGAAGAAAGCACCCCCCCCCCCCCAACACACACACACGCACAGAAAAGAAATGACACAATTTCATTGTGGCTAGGAGAAAAAGAAGGTGAGCAGAAGGTTAAAAGAAATGGAGCGACTGGTCAAAGCCAGGTGCTTTCATTCTTTCCCTTAAGCTGCCGCGGCTGGGTCTCTTTGATAGAACAGAGGGTTGCCAAGAGGGACATGGGGAGAAATTGGAATCCGTCAGGAGGATTTGGGGGAAGAATCTTCCGTCTTATTTGTATTTCTGAATAGCAATCAGCTTTCTTTCAGAGACATATGGGGGTTTATTGTACATGCTCACTGATCAGCGATCCTGCACGTAGCTTGTGAGCTGCCTGGGGATTTTTAAAATGAAATGGAAAATAGGAGATATTTTCTGAAATAAAGAAATATAGTTAGGAGAGATTGCCTAAGAACTGCCACCCACAGAGGACCCCAGACTGTGGTTCTGGGGACCAGACCAATGGCTGCCCTATATAAGGACAAATAATTAATCCACTTGCTGCAGCACTACCTTCTGCAATGCACTTGATGAGATCAGCAAAGCCATTTACGGGGTCATATGCCCACCCCGTGCACCCCAAAGTAAATAATTCATTTACTTAAGAACGCTGCTGGTACTCATTGCAAACAAACAGATTTCTTGCATGGTCCTGAAATGAGGTCATTCCTTTACAGATAACCAAAACTACTTACAAGAGGCATTCCTCAGAGGCAGAATACTTTCCTGAGGATAGGAGTGCTTTAAACTTGAAGGCTGGATCTACAAGTGCAGCAGAATGAGCTAGGAATGAACTGGGTGGAGAGCTGAGGCATCCGAAAAAGCAGGGCCATTTTAAAAGTCAGTGCAAAAACCTGTCTGTAAGGGGACAACTGCTCAAGGTGTGCAGACAGAAATTTATCCACCTCTTCTTCCTCCACACTAACCTTGCCTGAAAACTTTGGATGACAAATGTGATTTTTAATCTCTTTTTTATTGTGAAATCCAAGGATGACCTATTTGATTTATTATATTTATATTCCACCTGTTTTTCTTCCCCAAAGTTCAAGGAAGCTGACAAAATTCTCCTTCTCTCCTCAGTCTTCTCCTCACAACAACAACCCTGTGAGGCAGGTTGGGCCGAGAGTCTGCAAACATCCCGTAGTCATCCAGTGAGTTCCATGGCTGAGCAGGGACTAAAACCCAGGTCTCCCGAGTCCCAGTCCTTCCCTTTTAGCCACTACACCACACTGGCTCTCATCAGGACTGTGACAAGATACATAGTAAAGCTGTTCTCCCCAACCTGGCAGCTTCCAGATGTGTTGGTCTGGACCTAGCATCCTCAGCCAGTAAATACCTTGGTATAATATAATATAGTCTAATACATAATACATATATAAGTATTATGCAGAATATGGTGATGGTGGTGGGTGGGTGATGGTCCTGGCTGACGCTGTGTTTGCCAAAACCTCTGAAGAACCTTATTCTCCCTCATGGAGTTAAGCCAGCTGTCTTCCACATAACAGGTTGTATCCGATGTCAGTTGTACTTACAGTAGACCCACTATAATGACTGTGATCTGGTTTGACTTCATTTAGGTGCTACCATTTCCTGCAGGTATGTGCCAATGAAATATGTAGCGTGCACTTGAAAATGTTCTCTCTGTGTGCATTGTGAATATATTAAATACATATTTCCAAGAAATTCAGGGTGCTTATGAGCAGGAAGAGAAACCCTAAGAAAAACAATCAGATGATTAACAATCATATTAACTCTTCAAAGACAAGCATCAAACTAAACCCAACATTAAGAACTGAGATGCAGAAGGGAGGACTTGTCAGCAGTGCAGTTAGAACTGGACTTTGGGGCCTCAGCCCGGTGCCCCACAGCCCGAGGGACCCACAGATGACTACCCAGAGCTCTGGGCTTTCCTAAACGACACATTACTCCATCCTAATCGTCTGTGTCTAAGGACGATTTTTGGAGATTGTTTTTTAGAGCAGGAAAACATGGCATTGGTTTATAAAAGCAAAAGATTGCACGCTTTTCACATGTGTATTTGCACTACTCTCCTACCCCACAGTGCCACCTATAGGTTATGTAGCAGGAAGTTAGGAAAGGAAGCACTCCTCATCCTGTATAGTGTTTCAATTCTGCCATGCAGAAACCAAATACAGCAGACTAAAAGCTGCTTTCTAATCTTGTACACAAAAGCTCCTACACGAAGCTGTTAATCCACTGTTACCTACTCTGGTGACAGAACAGCAGAAATACACAAGTGAAAAATCGGCTTCTTTTGCTTTAACAATTAGATGCCACCCTTTCCATGCTCTAAAAAACCTTGTGGAAAGTGCTGATTAGACACAGAAGCAAAACTGGGGGGTCATGCCCTTGTCTAAAGAACTGCTAAACAATAATGAATAGGCAATGACGAACGCATGCTAAACACCTTGTGCAGGAAAGCCACGCCAGAGAACAGCAAACATTAGGGTAATAAAATCAAACTCCATTTTATTCCTGTACTCATGATTTAATGAGCTTGAAATGCAAAACTGCACGTGCTCAGAGTATTATTGGTTTAGATCAGTGCTGGCAAACATTCTAATACGTGAGAGCCGCAATTGTGGTTGTGGAGGTGCGGAGGGGACGTTAGCTGTGTGCGTCAAGTCCGAAATAATACACGAGGCTAACGAAAGGGAGCGCTGCGTGGGTGCGTAAGAGCCTGAAGTCCAGGGCCTAAAGTTAGCCTTAGCTGCGCCACTGATCGTACCAGGCCTTTGGACGGGCAAGGACGAGTTCTAACGGGGGGCGATCCGCAATCGATCCCCAGGCAAAGGATAACCCTGTTGGGAGGGATGGCGCAGAATCGAGGCACCCCTAAAACATACCTGTAAGACCGGTGCCCTTCCTTTTAAACATAGTTTGGCAACAGTCATGCCGCTCCTCCTTGCCAAGTAACTCTTGTTAAATCAACTTGAGACTGCAATGAACCCTACGGGCGCACACTTAAAAGGGAGAGGGGGAGGAGGAGCAGGGGGAGGGCGGGCAGGCCGAAAGAGCCGCCTCCCTTCTCCTGCTCCAGACACAGCACCTCTCGTACCTGTGCGCACATGTTCCCAACCGCGCCAAGGTCTCCGGTAACACGCTCCACAACACACGCACCCTCCTCTCTGGTTAACCCCTGAATGAATCCGTCAGCGCCGCCGCGCATGAGTGACAGCCAGGCAATTCGCTGGCCCTGCCCAGCTCGCCGAGTTGTCCCCTCGTCTGCTTTTTCCAATCAGGAGGGGAGAACAGGAGTCTGGGAGGGATTTCCTGCAGAGAGAAAGAGCGGTCCTGCCTGGAGAGGGAGAGGGAAGGGGGAGGAGGGGGAGCGCGGAGACAGAAAAGGAGGTGGCGGCGGTTACTTTACAGAAGAGTTCCCAGGCGCCTTTTGAAACTGACTAGACCAGTCAATTTCAACCGGGGTCGACGGTGCCCCTGGGAAACAGAAGAATGCGAGCTCTGGAAAGAGCGGAGCCGGGACGCCGTGGTGGCAAGCTTGCCTCCGCTTGAGTTCTCAGGTTCCGCAGACTTCGTGCGCACACGCACTCGCACACCCCTCTCCTGCCCTCGCTCCCTCCTCCCTCCCCAGCACCAGCAAGTCCTCCGAGCCCGGGACTGTGAAGAGATCAAAAGCATTCGTGTGCGCGCCTTGGAAGTGGAGAGCAGCTCTTGGCTTTTGCTTCGCCAGCTTTGCTGGGTGGAAGGGGAGGAGAGGAAGAAAGCCAGCCGGCCAGCCAGCCACAGGACTCGGGTTGGGTTTGCAAGTTTGTATGCTGGACATGCTGGATCTCCCTTATGAGGTGAGTTGTGCAAAGGAAAGAATTTGCGGCGGCGGGTGTGCGTGTGAGGGGACGGAGAGGGAAGAAATCAGCTCGAAATCTTCCTCGCTGCCTACGAAGGTTTATTTCTCTCCCTTCCCCACCCCCGCTGCCCCTTAATTCTCCTTATTTGGTAACTTCTCCGTATCTGTGTTGGAGATTGCAAACTCTGGGACTTTAGTACTTTTACCAGAACTCAACTCTCTGTTCCGCTCCGCCTTTGGAGTTGGATATTCAAGGGCTTGGTTGGATCGCTGCTTGGGTGCGTGTTGCGTGCTTGTTTCTAAAGAACTTTTAAGAAATTTGTCGTCGCGCTTGGGGGGCTGTATGATAACGCTCGGGCGAAACGCTCTGCATAATTGTTCCGCTTGGTCTATGAAGTCTCCTTTTCATTAACTCGTTCCGGGTTTGGCTTTTTACGTCGCGCCTCTCCCGAAGGATCGATGACTGTTCCCCCTTCTCCTCGCATCCTTTGTACCCCCAGTGGTTTCCTTCAGACTCGCTCTCGCTGCGGTCTCTGGGCGCTATAAAACGAACACCAGCCTCGCTTTCTCATTAGAGGGAGGGAGAAATGTTGCCAGCCTCCAGGGGTCTTAAAAGTGTGCGCCGCCTTCTCCTCCCACCCCCTTTTCTCTTTCTGATGTGCGTCCCTTGCATGAAAAATGATACAGCTGAAATGTTTGCTGTTGTGATTCAAAGGTTGCGTCTGCTCAACCTTTGCTCTGGGGCTTTGTTTTCCTGCTGAGGGAATGTTTCTCCTGCCTTTCCCTACAGGGCTGGTATTTTTAATAAGTGCCGTTCAGCATCTTTAGCCTTCCTCTTACATAATTCTACTCTTCTCTCCCCCCTCATTCCTTATCCTTCCCTCCCAAGTAGTTTGAGCAAGGAATGTTTCAGATATTTGAGTTCAGCAGGTAAGAGTCCTGAATTGAAAGATGAGATTTCTCCAGCGAGAGGGTTATTTACCATCGCGGTATGCTCCAGGCCACATTCCAAGGGGGTGGAGGGTATCACAGCTCAGGACTGCCTCTGCCATGGCTAGAATTGGATAAAAGTGGAAAGGTAAATCCATCAAACCCTTTCCATATGTGGGCTTCTTCTTTGGATGTGTCTCACCTTCGCCTACAATGTGAGTATGGCAAAGTTCCTTGGAAATAAACCCTACAATGGAGTAGTATCCTTTGTACATAAGCTAACAGGCTGGAGAGAGGATTATTCTTACTTTATTGCAGCTGGATTGTTACAGGCCAGGCAGGTGAGAGCAGGAGATATTGAGTATTGTCCCTAAGAACTGACAGTCTGAGGAACCTGAGACAAGCAGTGCCAGATGAAAATTTCCTTTTACTTGATTTCAGTTGTGAACCTGTAATCCTTCTTCCTTAACCCACATGTATGGGGCAGGCTGCAGTTATTACCTAATGGTTGGGGAAAGGGATGTTTGGCACCCTGGCACTCTGATAACATCCCATACATTTGACTAATAGCAGACTGTGGGTCTGAGCCATGCCGCAGATTTAATTCCTTCCTGAGCCCAGTTGCAATGATCATTGTAGTATCTGAGTAGATACTGAGTAGCTCCAATTTAGTACGATCTGATTCCTCAGAAAAATAAGGGGGATTTAAAGAACAGAGTTGTCCTTTGGTGCAATAGGTTTGTTTGCTTTCTTGGAGCCCCAAAATAGCAAACCTGAACATTTGTGCTAATCTGTAGCTGTAAGTTGCAAAATCCTAGCAAGACTAGTGTATGATCATACTTCTTGACATTATGCTGAGCCAATAGTTCATATTCTTCATCCTAAGCATTCCACTGACACATCCTTTAAATAAGGCTATAAAACCCACTGCACATGATGGCTTTTAAATGTACCCGTCTATTTTCTTTAAATGAATAAGAGGCTCTGTTCTCATGCTTGTTGTAAAATCATTGTCCATTAATGCTTCTCTTCATCATTTATATGCCAGCAATGTGAGTCAGGATTAAATATGTCCAGGGTGGATGTTCTTTGTTTTAGTGTTGCATTTTCAAGTGAGATTCAACTTCTTGCCTTCCAGTGACAGCCTGTGGCAGAAGCCACTGCAAATAAATGGAACTATTTGATTTTTAGGACCCGTGACCATCTCTCCAAACAATATTGTGCAATGCTGACCAAATGGGTTTTGACCTTGGACCCTCCACATTTGATGCTTCAGGCTGGGATGTCCATCCTGTCTGCTCTGAAGCAAGAAAGCATTGCTCTCTGCTCTGTCCAAATGGCCCCCATCTCCTAAACCAGCCTTTCCTGAGTGGCCACCAAATGCTTGGACCAAACTCACCATCCCATATCCCTTGGCTGTGTTGACTGCGACTGATAGAAGCTGGAAACCAAAACATTTGGAATGCCCAAGGCTGCGGAAAACCATCCCGAACGAACTTTATTTAGGGCTGATCCTCCTTGCAGTCCTTTTTCATTCCTCCCACCCCATTATATCATCTCACATGAAATGCCATATGATTCCACCCAGACTTCCTTGCCAGCACCAGATGTCCTGTTTGGTGCAGCTTGCATCTGTGACCACACTCAGACATACATTTTTCATTCATTTGCTTCACCCACACTCTGCATGTTTATCACTTCCTCTTTGCATCTGAATCTGTCACTTAGTCATATGAATCCATCTCCACATTCATTCAGGTATGTGTCTTCTGACTGCTTGAGAGCAAACACTCCGTGATCTTTTCATCTCTGATATGACTTGATAAGTCTTCCATCCTCCTGGACAATTAAGTTGTGTGACAGAGTGGGTCCTTGGAAACTTTACTATCTTTTTACTCTTTCCATGCATCAGCTATTGGACAAGTGGCCCAGGCCTGTTGACAGAACCGTAGCTCTACTGGGGGCATGGATCTGCTTCAAAATTTAAATCTCAGTGAGAATCTGTGTGGCTGTATCACTCATTCTTGAATTATCTCTTCTGAGACGCCCCCTGAGTCAAGTTCACTGGTAATTCTCAGTGGCCAGAAGGTTAATTTTATTCCCATCCCAATATTTAAATCTTCCCATTGTGGCTGATTAACATCTGAAAGAGCATATGCCCCATCTCCAGTAAGCTGTTCTGCAGTTTACCCTTCAGATGCTGTGAGGAATCTGGCTCTTGGGAGGGGGTGAAAAGAGTTATGCTTTATCACCTTGACCCTGGCACTTCAGGCTTCAGCTTGTGCATGTTGCTAGAAAAATCACCTCTGAGCAAAGATTGTAAACAGCTGAGGCGGAATCTTGGAGTTGTCCAAACTTGAAGGAAATGGGGGTTTGTTACAACAATGGAAAGTGGAGCTAAGTTACCGGTACTAATGGGGATTAGGCATTGTTGACTTCTGGCAGTTAATTTTCCCAGATTCACTAGGCTCTTCATCTCTCCTTTGATTCTTCCCAAAGGATGAGAAGAACTCACGAAGGAGCAGGCAGGACAGGTTTAGTATGTGAAAACCACTACCAGTGACCAGTCAGTTCTGAGTTTGAGGTCTGGGTCAAAAAGTCAATGGGATCCCTCCTTAAGGGCACCAAAAGGTGCTTGCTGTCCTTTGTCTCTCTGCCAGTTCTGAGTATTTTTCCATTCAGGAAGTCTGCAAAGCAGATGCAAGCAAATTTGAGCCAAAATATTAGTGAAGGATTGTCAAGCATACCTTAGGGATGTCCCTTGTTCCAAAAACTCGCTGCTTTATGGAGATGTTAATGCTGGGCCACGTTCCTGTTTTTTTAAGCATTGTGCTAGAAATCTTATGTCTGTGGCCCTTTAGTATTGTCACCATTTCTGCTCTCTTGAGTGATCAGGATTCAGCAGAGAGCTGTGATAAGAGAAGTTATCACATTCCCTAGAGAACTGGAGCAAGAACTTCAAGGGTATTACCATGTTCATAGTTCAAACATTCCTCTCAAAGCAGTGCTGAGATAAATAGGCCAAATATTTACATTAAAGTTGTGAAGCTCTTTCTCTGTTTCATTTCTTGAAAACATTTAGGCCACATTCCCACTAGATCAAAAGTGGCTTATATACACACATGCAACCCCAATACATGTAAACACCATATAAATAAAAAAAATGTGAGGAAAGTGTGTATAAAGTACAATAACCCTGACAGAGTTGAAAACCTTAATCAAAGGCTTGACGGAATAGGAAAGCTGTCATGTTGAAAAGCCATTCTGTATTTCATTAACATTTTCAATGTTGGAGCCTTCTTAAGCTCTTTGAGCAAGGGTCCTGAGGTTGGGGGGCTACTGGTGAACTCCCCCCCCCCATTACCCCCACTCAGGAAGAACAGACAGCAACCAAGGCAGGGGAACTGCCTTTCTTTCAGCCCAAAGGCTGGAGTTCACAGCTCTCAGGGCCTGCATTTTGAGGGTGGGTGGAGCCAAAGGCGAAGGGGGCGGGGCAACAGCAAAAGGGGCAAGGCCAACATTCCAGCAATACCTGCTTGCTTTAGCTGAAGTGTCTCCCTGCCTGCAGCAGAGCCTTAGCAGGGGCATTTCAATCTTCTGAGAGGTAGTTCAACCATACAGAAGCCCGGAAATTATAAATGACTTCAGGGTGGTATGCATGTTAATGTTTAATTTCCTTTCCAGTGTTTTCATTGACCTGGCTCAAGTGTGGGTATACCAAATGCTCAGGTCCTATATGTTGGAATGGTTTAGGAAACATCTAGTGGGGATCTAAAAGAGGCAATGAGCTTTCATTAGGGTGGAGCTACTAAAATGATATCAAAGGCGCCTAGAAGATCTTATTTTGACCCAAGGTGTGCAAATGTTTACCCATGGAACCAGTGTGGTGTAGTGGTTAGAGTCTTGGACTGGAGAGCCCTGAGTTCCAATCTGGCTTGGCCAGGAAGCCCCCTGTGTGACTTAGGAACAGTCACTGGCTCTCAGCCTGACCTCCTTTACAGGGCTGTTGTGAGGATGGGATGGAGAGGAGCAGGAGGACCATGTAAACCACCATTTGGTTCCTTGCAGGAGGGGAAAAGGCAGGTGAAACAGGTAATAAAAACTAAACCGCGGGAATTGTAAAGAATGAAGTGAGTGCCTCTGAACATATCCAGAATGCCTTCACCTCAGCATGGAGAATTGCATTTAGTCCCCATGTACCTCGGAGTGAGGGGGTATGATTTACAGACAGGCTTAATCCGCACCTGCTCACTTCTTATTAACCACGCCAGCACCTTGCCAAAGGATTAGCTTAGCAAGTCTTGTGAGATTTCTACTTCCCCAGTTTCTTGGTGACTCTCTCTCTGTTGCTGCTGCTCCATTGCCTGAAGCAGCCTGGGAATGACCATATGCCGCTAGCTGCCTCCTTAATCTGCCTGAAATGCCACTCCAGTAGCTCAAGTCCAGTTAATTCTGAAAGCCCATGCCTGAGTCTGCCAGGTGGGTGGTGGGTGGGTGCCATTCAGTGAATTATCAGATTCCTCACCATCACCACCTGTTTTCACAGACTGTAGGTGTTCTCACAGGATTCCTGTATAATCCAGATAATGACCGTAGGGTTAGCTCACTCACAAATACACCTTGCTGGAGAACACGGTTGGATCGGACCAAAAGTGTGCTTGGTTCCAGCCGTGGTGACCACAGGCTTCCAGGAAATCTACAAGTAGGGCATGGCAGTAACAACCCTCTCTAGCTGTTTGCCACTACCAGCTAGCATTGAAAGATTTATTGCCTCTGGAATTGGAGGCTCCATTTAGGTAGAGAAAGTAATAGCTATTGATAGACCTGTCCTCCAGGAATTTGTCTACCTCCAGTTGACTTACTGTCGTATAACTTGATGACTCATCATTTCCTGGGCTGTTTTTCCTACTAGACAGAAAAGGTGTGGGGAGAAGCAATTTTTAGTAAGAAAAAGGCCTGAAGGCAGAACACTAAGCAGCCTTTCTCCGACGATGTTATGGGGCCGCATTGGCTCTCTTAAACCAGCAGGGAGTGCTCTTCTTGACCCACTAATCATGTGGCACCCCTGAAATTCAGTGGCTTGGCAGCAGCAGAATATGATCCCCCTTTAAAAGGCTGGTTTCCCTTAGAATTTCTGTGGCATAAGCGAAAAGGAGATATCTTGCTTTAAAATACCCTTTTTGTGTTCCTCCTGCCTCCACGCCACCAGAATTCTGCAGCAACTTTCCTTTAAAACAGGTCTTTCTCTACTGCTGTTGCGCAGGCTGGGCCTCCGCAACCCCTGTGTTACCACTGTGGCAACTGCTTTTAATAGGAAACAAGAAGGTGGAAACCACTGAGAGATGGCTCTATATTTCTCCCATGTGATGCCCAGTTTGACCCTTAGTGATTCTTAGCAGAGTGCCTGAACCACTTTCACTTAAACGTATTGCACCTGCAGTGATATTAAAACCTGTTTGTGATATTCTGTGTTTTACACATGTAGACTGACCTGTAGATGCCCATATCTGCTGTCTCTGCCGTTTCGCTCATTTGAGGTTGACTGTCAGCCCTCTACATTTGTGTGGGTCAGGGGTGCAGGGCCCCCAAGAAAGTGGACAAACCATGAATATCTCTCGGGAGCAGGGGGGGGGAAGGGGAAGTGACTATCTCTAGGGAACTATGCACTCTGTTTGGAATCACCATACTCTTTGTCTCAGCACTAGCCAACCTCGCTCACATCTGTTGGCTCACAGTGGGCACCAAGACTCTAGAGGTATTTGTGGTTTTTCCACTTTTGTGTGGATCCTGCACTCCTAACCCCTGTGAATATAGTTTTGCTATTTTCCACGGTTTCAGGCATCTGCTTCGGGGCTTGGTACCTATCCTGCATGGCTATGGGGAACCTGCTGTATTGTCAAGTAATGAATATACATGTGTGAACAAGGCCATAGAATGCCAGCAACCAGTGTCCCGGGTCTTCCGAAGTGTACCTCCAACATCTTCACTGCCTGGTGCATTTCAGTGACACAGGCCCTCTGCACTGAGCTCAACACTTCAGGCATAATCATGTAAGAAGGTACATACCTGCTTGGAGGCTGCTTGCAGAGTCTGAGACTTCCTTGATTGCAGAATTCATGTGCTCCTACCTTTTGGATTAAGGAACTTTTTTCACCTAGAACAAGAGGCTGCATTGATAACTTTTCCCTGAGGAACATACGTGATTGTTAGAAGAAGAAGCGCGCGGGGGGGTGGGGGAGGGACTTAACTATTCAGTTAGGATAGTAGTGGAGTTCAGACCAGGCAAGCGGTTTGTTATGTAATTCCCTTCTCCCTCATAGCGGTATGTTTTTTGGTGTAGTGTGCAGTTCTTGGGCTTTGTAACATGAATAAGATTTGCCATGCCTGGAAACCTTATTTGATAAATGCATAAGCTGTCTAGAGGGAGCAGGGGAGAAGCAAGGACACAGCAGGGGAGTTGTTTAGGGAGGGCCGTCGCACACACAGCCCACCTTATGATTCAACTCATGTGCAGTGATGCCTGTAGACCCCTCACTCTTTCTGCAAACAAAAGCCTACTTTACGCAAACGGGAGAAGAGATGATAAAGCTTCTCCAACTTCATGCAGAAGGGGGCAGGGGAGTTAGTCCTTGCAGGATTCTTAATTAGCAAGACAAGGAAGCAGACTAAACCAGAGGGTAGATGATAGGCAACTGAAGGCACTGATGTGTCCCCAGACACTTTCCTTGGTACCTATCCAAGTATCCGGCTCCTCACCGTTTTTTAGAAGGTTTTTTTAGAAGTAACTCTTTTCTTACCAGCAGTTGGGATTGCTGAGAAATAGGTTTTTATTAGTGCTGAAAACTGGATTCAAAAGAGGAGTTTAGTATGTTCAGTGTCACCAAGGTGCCCCCTTGCTTCCTGGCACCTGTTTTTTGAAACCCACAGATTTTGGTATGAGTGTGTCTTCAGTCACTGGCTGTGTTGTGCCGCAGTTCGATGTAGAACTGCTGAGATGGAGTTTCATACCTGCCCTTGAGGTGCGCCAGGATTGTGCAGCTGGGGAGCAGAGGGCAAGATGGCGAATAGGGAAGTGGTGGGAGAACAGCTAGATGGCAGAGCATGGAGAGAGGAAGCCTGCTTCCTGCTTCCATGCTGAATCTCCACCACATAGTCCCTTTGGCTTAGAAAAAATGCTGGATGTTGGCGGGGGGTGGGTGGGTGCTTGTCCTCTTTTGGAGGCCTACCTTCTATCTGAGGGACAACCACAGGCTGCCTATTAGAAGGGCTCTGCTGTCCAGCTCCAGTTCTAAAATAAAGCATTAGAAAAAACTTTTGCCTGCCAACTGTTGGTACTTGAGGAACGGAGTGAAGAGGCGGACATACAGGCCAACTGGACACAGGCTTCCATGCTGTGGGGAGGTGCACTGTGCGTCTTTTTAAAATTACCAAGCATATTACGTTTGGATATAAATTGGCATATGTAAATATACAAATCACTCCCCCTTTTTGGCAACTGCAATATAAACATTGCTACGGAAGTGTGCTCTACCTCAGGGTCCAAAATTGGGCCCTTAAGATGCAGCATTTCTGGAGCAGATATACCTGTAGCAACAAAGGGTCCTTTGCTTCTCCTTTAGTTGCCCTGCTTGGTACTAAGACCCAAGAAGTGGTGAGTAGCTCTAAGCTAGAAGGATAAGGTGTTTTGTGATTAGTGCATGCAATTGGACGGTAGATCTGAGTGGGTGAGTGTGGAAGTCCCATTACGTTCTGTGCTATTCAGTAGGGTTCTGCCGATCTTCTTCAAGCTCAGATATATAGTTCTATTCTGGGATAGTTACTGGTAGCAGTTACTAGCTATGAGCTTTCCTAATGCTGGAAAATTAATTGGAATATGGGTGAATTCCACAAAGCAACTGTCTACTGTTTGGTTACAAGGGGGTGGAGAAGGTTCTAAGAACGATTAGGAAAGTGGCTAGATAAGTATTGTTAACTGACCTCCATCTCTGTTTGTATGATAAAGGTAAAAACAAATCAAATATAGTAGCCTGTTTTATCTCAGAATCTCCAAGCCTCAGTTGAAGTCCTCCCTAGCTTTAAGGAAGGGAGTGTATGCCAGGAGGGTTATTAAGTAAAACCTACTAAAGATAGAAATAAAGTAAGCGGCAAGATGAGGTTGCGTAATTTTCCCAAGTGCGAGAAATATGGAGCAATATCATAACAACCAGAGTAATTTATGTGCTGAAAGAGATTAACGAGAGCAAGAGTGCTGGATCATCTGCCACCCCAAATCTTTCATTCCGCAGAAGAGCATCCACCTCCATTAAAGTAACCTCCTTCCAGCTTCTACTGGCGATGTGATTTTGGTCTTTAATCAATATGTTAGAAATGTATCCAGTGCAAAGAGTTTGATGATTTTATGTTTGATGTTTATTGTAGGAGCTCTTGGATAGGAAACTTTTGTAGCCTCTCTACATTTTACATTTCACACTCTAAAGCAACCTTCCTCCACCTGGATCCCTCCAGATAATTTGGACTATAATTCCCAGCTTTTCACCATTGTACTATAATTCCTATCAACAAGTGTGGTCAGTTGTCAGGGATAATAGGAACTGCAGTTGAAAACATCTGGAAGGACCTGGGGTGGGGAGACTTTTCAAGAGGTTGACAGTTCCTTGTTCAGGTACAGATATATGAACCAGCAAATCTTGAGCTTGTCAAAATTCTCCAAATTCTCCTTCAAGGCTTGTTCCAACTCATGTCCCCATCATATTCAAGCTTTGATCTTTTCACAGAAAAAAATATGTATATTTTCACATGACAGCCAGTGTGGTGTAGTGGTTAAGAGCCTGGGACGGGGACTCAGACGATCTGGGTTCTAGTCCCCGCTCAGCCATGGAGCCAACTGGGGGACTTTGGGCCAGTCACAGACTCTCAGCCCAACCTACCTCACAGGGTTGTTGTTGTGGGGATAAGATGGAGGAGGAGAATGATGTAAGCTGCCTTGAGCCCTTTGTAGGAAAAAGGCAGGATATAAATTGAAAAATAAAAAAATAAAAGAAATAAATGTGTATATATTCCCATATGTTCACATCAATTTTGCACATTCAAGCACATTTTTCAAAAGCATGCATTTCCCCATACACAAATGCATTTTTGGGGGATGGGGGTCACAATGAAAGGTCAGCAATAGGCATATTCAAACCCACTTTCCAGTCTGAGAAGTGTGAACTGGATAACTTCTGGTCAAAATGAAACAGAACCGAATTTCTCCTATATCCAAAGTTTCAGGATAAGGAACTGCCCGGATTCCATGTCTCAGAAGTGATCTTTATGGGACAGGGGAACGTTACTGCATGTTACTTGGGGTGCACTACAGCAGCACCTGAGGGCCAATGAAATGTTGTAGTTAGTGGGGCAGAGAGAATCACTCCCTCCCAGTTCTTTTGCTCTGTCCTTCAGTGAAGTCTGCTTTGCCAGGGAGCTCTTCCAGCTTGACATGGAGTCTTGGTGTTTGTTTTGGTATTAAAAGCTCAACTGCATAGTTCATCCATTTCACTATCATATTCAATTCCTGAGGTTACAGAGCAGAGGTAAGGGCTGAGTTTCTTTATCTCCTGTTTACAAATGCCTGTGCGGTCCATATGCTGGTTATGTGGCTTTCCCACACACCTGTCTTCATCTCTTTCTTTGCCTCTCTTTTCTTACCATGTAGGACAGTCTGATTTCTTTCTTTGCATTAAACCTAGGGAAGGCATCACATTGCACAAGGACTGCATGCAGCTCCCAGGAGAAGGTTTTTGGCTGCATGTGCAGGGCTTACTGCTGCTGCAGCCACCAGATTTTCTTTGGGGAGCAGCCCACAGAGGGTTCAGGCAGATGCTGTAGCCCCGCAACCACCCCTGCAAGTAAATTGCCCACCCTTGCAATAGATTTTTAGCAAAAGTGGTCACTCGGTTGCTGCTGGAGCTGGGAATGATGATGATTAACAGACAGTTGATCATAGATATATAAATGTCTATCCGGGTGTTCTATCCGGGTGTTCGAGGATAGGCTGGACGTCCACATGGTGGGCATGTCGTGAGTGGAGCCAGCTGGTGCCGGAGGTCAGACTAGATGGCCTGGGAGACCCCTTCTGACTCGCTCTGTTTCTATGTTTCTATGTTTCTAAATCAGATCCCTTTTGCAGATCTAGGAGACTCTTGGCTTGATTAGTGTTAGGGTTTCTAGTTTCTACACCTCCAGGCTGTAGGGGGAAGGAAAAGTCCTGAACATGTCTGTGGTGCTTTTAGCTTTGAAAGCACAGGAAAACTAACTGGTGCTTACAGTGTTTTGAGGGTTACTTTTCTTAGCTCTACTGCTGCCGTTGCTGCTTTCTGCTTGTAGCCCCTCTTCTTCTGCAGTGCACTAGAGCTCAGTCTTCTTCGTGCAGGCCAGTCCTCCTCTGACTACTTCTTATGTTTCAAGTGCAGACAAGCAAGTCTGCCTAATTCATTGCTGGAATCCAGGGTTTGTTTTAGCACAGTATTCTAATGAGTTAGTAGCCTTTTTGAAATCTGATTCTGCCCTTTCTGTTCACAGATACCTGAAGTCTTGACTGCAATGAACCTGGATTTGCAAACCTGAAGACCCAACAAATACCTCCCATCTTAGTTGGGCCAGGTATCTCCCTAAGAAGAACTGGAGGTTTGTTGGGACACCTTGCCTTGGCACGGGAAGCAAGATATAACCCCTCTGATGCCTGGACATTTTCACAGAATGTTAATTTCTCCTTCCTGACTTCTCCCAACAGCCTGGATTCAGTCCCTAAGTACTGAATTAGCATCCTCTTAATTGACTGCCTGTTCTTTAACCAGGCCTCCTTTGCTGGTCGTTCCTTTTTAAAGGAGTGTGACTCCCAGTGGCATTTATCATCATTGGCAGAGGCTTTTTTAAAAACGTACTGTGGGATCTCTGAATATATTTTTGTTTGGGCTTTTTGTCCCCTTCCACCATTTCTCTGGAGTTTGTTGTGACTAGTTATTTCACCTGTGCGCACACACAGAGAGCATCCTGATGGCTTCCTAAATCTGAGGAGCAATTGCCATTCATGATGGGGCGAGAGCAGGAGCTGATCCAGGCTGTGAAAAATGGGGATGTACCTGGTGTGCAGAAACTGGTGGCTAAGGTCAAGGCATCAAAAAGCAGTGAGTATTTCCCTGCATCACAGTGCACTGATTTTTTGCGATTTGTCAACACCCACTGGTGAGGTTGTAAGAGTCTTGTGACTTCTGACAAACAGCTTTGGTGAATGCAGCAACCGGGATCATGGAATTTTGCTCCCAGGACAATAACTGTGGCCTGGTGCCCCCCAGATGTTAGGGACTTGCATGTCCTATGACTTCCGGCCAGCATGGCCCAATGGTCAGGAATTCTGAGAGTTTTTGGTCCAATGTATCTGGAGTGCATCAGGCTGAAGAAGCAGAGCTTCTTCTGGGTGGGCCCCATGAATGTGAGGCTTTAACCCAGTCCTAGGTCTGGAAAGGTTGCAACTGCAGGAGTGGGACACTTCTGTGGGTCTGCAGGGCAGCTAGGCATAAATACAGTGCAGACACAGTGCATTTGTGTGGAACATCTGGGATGTGCAGCTGCTGAGAATGTGGATTCTGGCAGTGCTGGAATTATTGATGTGTGCGGATTATTTGAACAGCTGTATTCTGTGAGCAGAGATCTCCCGTGTTCATCATTGTAGCTAATCTGCAAGAGGAAGAGATGGGTTTTGTTCATTCTACCTCTGCATTGATACAGATTTTATGAAATTCTAAAGTAAAGCAGCTGATGACTGTGAGCACATAGATTATGAGGGAGACTTTTGGAAAAAAGAAGCAGAAATTGATGCAGGGTATCCTTTTCTGGAAGAATAAATATATCTTCGATTCCTACTGATTTTGGGAGCTTCCAAGATTTGCATTTGGGGGCATTAATATTCGACAAGAAGCAGGCTTTCATTGGTTCCAGTACATGGATGGGAAATCATGAGCTCACCCTGACACAGATGTGGTCAAAATCAGCAGGCTGTCCAGTCCTCTTTAAAGATAAAGAACTAGAAGGGAGAGCAAAATCATGTCTACCCTCACTTGGTTGGTGATGCCTTTCCTCTTCTAGGGTGATGTCAATGGCTGGCTGCTTTGCCTTCCTGTGCCGTAGCCCTTGGTTGGAGCTCTGCCTGGCTGTTGCAGTGCTTTCCTTTATGAACTCTGGCTGGTTGCCACGCGTTATTGCCAGTCTTCTTCCTCGATGTGGCCGAGGAATATTTGCAGGCCTGCTGTCTATTCGCTCGCGGTTAGACTTGTGCTGCAGTGGAGGGCTGGTTTCACTGGTGCACCCCTGTTAAAGCGAACCCTTCTTGCCATTGGGGGCAGGTTTAATCCAAAGAGATGATTTGGGAAGAGTAAGAGCGGCTCAGGGTCATGTGCTCATTAATAGTAAACCACAGCTAGACTGAAGATTAAGAAAGCAAGGAGGAGATAAAGCGCCAGGGTTAAACTCTCCAAAGCTTCCTCTGATTGGGAAAAGGATGCGGGGAATTGGCCTAGCACTGGGCTTAAGGAGCAGATGCTTCTGCTGCCTCAGAGCTACATCCAGGGATGGCTTCTCTTTGCTCCTGGCACAAGGCGCCAATTCGTGTCTGGGTGTGCCCGTGGGGGCCATGGGATCAAAGGGGACAGACAGCTAAGGCTCTGCTGAATGGTTTTGTGGCAGATACGAAGGATTTGGGTGAGATTTTAAAATAATCTGCCAGGATAGAGATTGGCTGGTGGGGAGGAGCAGGATGAGAGTCTGCCAAAGCTCCTGAAGGTCAAAGTGTACGTGAAACTTCAGGAAGCATCTAGGCCCCTGCCTGCCCCATGCTGGGCATATGGGAGGGGAATGGATTGCTCCAGGGCTTGCCTTGCATGGCACCCTTTGGATAGTGGCCACTGCTGGCTGCAGGGTGCTGAGGGTAAAGTGATTGTGAGCCATTGCAGTAGCACTTGTAGGACAAAAAGAATAGCAGAGAATGTTAAATCCTCATGAATAAGGTATTTTAGAAAGAAGGAAATGCTTTGCTTCCAAAGTAAAAGGAAGCAAGTTGGGATAGTGGCCTGGCATTCCTGGAAAAGCTGAAATAAGTTTGGGTTAACCTTTAGGACCCAAGCCTAGTGGAAGAGGACTGTGTAAACCACCCTGGGTTCCCCCAAGAAAGAAAAGGGTAGGCTATAAAATGCAATATATAGAGTCAGTGTGGTACAGTGGTTAAGAGCACCGGAGTGGGACTCAGGCACTCTGGGTTTGAGTCCCCATGCAGCCATGGAGTCTTTGGGTCAGTCACAGATTCTCAAGCCAGCCTACCTTTCAGGGTTGTTGTTGTGGGAATAAGATTGAGAGCAGGAGGAGAAGGATGAAAGCTGCTTTGAGTTCTTTAAATAAAAAGGTGGTATTGAAATCTAATAAATAAATAAATCTAAAAATAAATAAAATAATAACAATAATAATGCTCACCAAGTGGCCCTTTATTGAGTGCCTGTAGTTTCCCTCAACTATTACTAACCTGGTGCTTACCAGATGTTTGAATGACAGATGTGTTTCTTTACTGCAAAGGTGATTTGTAGATCCAAGCAGCTGTAGTGTCACAGCTCCTTTCAGCCCTAGCCAGCATTGCCAGTGGCGAGGATGATGGAAGTTGTAGGCCAAAGCACAGAGAAATCCACAAGTTGTCTTCCCCCATTTAGCTGCAGCACTCTCATTCTGATAGGACAGTGCTGCTGCCCCACTGGTGGGGGGAGTTCAGCCCCCTCCCTTAGAAAAGGCTTCTGTTGCTAATCTCCTTCGATTCTCACTCCTCTCCAAAATGCCATGTAGGGAACAGAATGTTTGCTGCATTTTGCCACTCATTAAAGTGCCTCTTTCCATATGACAGGCTGAGATGCTGAGTTTTTTAAAATCCCTCTAAGAGTCCTGCTGTCTCAGTGGATTCAGAGCTGCGTCTCTCTGATTAGCCCTTGGGGATCGCATGTGTCTAAAAAAAGTTACTGCACGTAACCAAGAATCAGACGCCAGTCCCAGCAATGGGAACTTCGGGGACACGTAGTTTAATATTCAGCGGGCATATTCTCTGGCAGCGCATGCCTTGGAAAATGTAGCTCTGCAAATGGGTCACAGCACCTATTATTGCGTGGTCCTATGGCAACTCTGGGGAGGCAGAAGCGGGCAGTTTATTTAATCCTGCAGCCGAGCCAAGGGGCAGGGAAGTGGGAAGCCTTTCCTTACTTTTGATAACTCAGCCAGAGGGAATGGGGGCTTGGTTTTCAAAACCTTGCGCCTTCACCACCGGGAAAGCCCTTTTGACCCTGCCGAGTTGCCATAGGAGCTGTCACCCGCAGCAGCAGTAGCAGCAGCAGCAGCAGCAGCAGCGCGGATTCTCCCGTCAAAAAAAAAAACCAAACCACACACCTTCTATTTCGCCTCTGTCAGCGTTTGAATGCAGGAGACTTTAATTGAAATTGTTAAACGACCCGTCAGGGCTCTGGCCTTTCTCCCTGATGATCAATCACTTTCTCGGCTGGACGGCTTGCGAACAATGGGCCAGTTGGCTGGGCTGGGGTGAGCACAGAAGCCCCGGAGGAGAAGAGAAGAAAACGGGGCTGAGCCTCGGATTCCTGGGGGAGGCGGAGGAGGCCGCGGGTCCTGGGGCTATTGTCCCTTGAAAGGGATAATGTCTAGCGAGGCAGAGGGGGAAGGGAGAGCTCAGTTTGGCTGGCTCATAAGAGCGCGGGTCTTTCTGAATGCTCTCAAAGGTTTCCCTTGTTTTCGGAGAACAGTACCGTTCTTGAAATGTTCCCCAGACACCTAGTGGAGCTAGCGCATGGAAGTGCAATGACTTGTTCAGAGGGAAGGAGCCCACGGAAATGCTCGAGATTATGGGAAGGAAGACCTGGAATGTCTCTTAAGCTTATCTCTGTCTAAGTCGTCTCTGCTTCAGTGTTCATTGTACCCACCCCTGACACAAACTGCAGAACTTTTGCAGCCCCTTCATGTGGGTGATTTGCCCCTGAAAATACTGGCCGCTTTGCTGTGTTTTCTTTGGTTTGCCACACAAGGTAGATATTAAGTCCCAGCATAGATGGTTGGGACATACTGGATGTTGTAGACCCTGTTTCTGTCTAAACTTGTGCCCTTAGTGGCACTAATCCTACAATGGATCATGGAGAAGCAGAGAGAAAAAGTGTAACCACCTGGAGATTTTCTGTGGATCAGGTATGAGAATGCCCAGAAGTTTGTCGGGTTATCATTCCTCAATGCAAAACTAGAAGAGTGATCAGAGAAAACATTATCTATCATGCTTTACATCTATTTATATTCAGTCTGAATATTTTATATTAATGATGGTGGGATTTTGACATTTACTGAGGATTCAGACAAAAGCCAATAGTGATATTTGTATGTGCTGTCAGGATGAAAAATCAAACATGTAGCATGAATAGATTTAATATCTAGGCAATACCAACCGCCCTGATTTTTAAGATGATATTTTTTGATAGCTTTGGGGCCAAAACAGTGCAAGGGCAAGCCCTTCTGATAGAAGCAGGGTTGAAAGTTGAGATCATTGCTGGTTTTGTGCTGCAGTTGCTGTGCAAACCCTGTGGATCTTGTTAGTCCACATGGACTAGTGATTGTATCATCATCATTCTCATCCTCATCATCATCAGTTTTATTTCTATACCATCCCATAGCCAATGTTCTCTGGACAGTTTATAACAGTATATAAAACAATACAATAAAATAGCACAAAGTACTTATTTTGTGTAGTACCATAAATTAGATGTAGGTTTCATCAATTCCATTCCAAGATGAGGCTTATGCTGCACTGGCCATCAGGAGACCCATCCAGAACAGCACTCCAGATGTGTTGGATTAGAAGCCCCGTCACACCCAGCTGTCATGGCTATTGATGGGAGTTGCAATCCAGTACTTCTGGAAGCACCAGGCTGGGGTAGCACCGTAGTTTACTACATGTTAAGAGGAATCTGCTATCCATCAGGGGAGGCACCCCTAGTAAGGAGGGGGATGGGGGAATGTGCTTTAGCAGAAAGTATGGTTCTAAATTCCAAAGTTCTCAGATATTTCAATCAGTGTTGCTTTGGCAGCAAGTGAGGCTTCTGAGTGAGTCCTCATGTGTCTTGGAACACCTACTCCCCATAAAACAATGGTAGTACTTCCGTTTGGTGATGTTAAAGCCATTGCTGCTTTGTGTAGTGAAACTAAGGGAGGGAATTTATATTTAGCTCATTCCAATGCAAGGAAGCAGCTGGAAGCATCCCACTCTCCAATACACACAATTTGGGATTAAGTTGCTGCCTTAGGAATCTTGTAGCATCTAGTCAACAATGAGAACAGAGACAAATGTGGATTTTCTAGTTACAAAAGTGGCTTCAACCCACTTCAACAGATTTCAGTCCCATGACTCTGTCTGTGTCTGTCTGTCTGTCTGTCTGTCTCTCTCTCTCTCTCTCTCTCTCACACACACACACACACACCTCTCAACTTTAATTTCAGTGGTCATGCAAATAAGATGAGGTATAGTTTAACAACTGTGAGTGTTTTGACTGTTCTCTTGGGGGGTCACATTCAGCTATTTTGAGGATTTTCCCCTTGCCCTTTTGAGTTCTTTGGTGGGTTTTTGGTTTGACATAACTTGGTTAATCACAATTTCATTTGGATGTTCTTCTTGATTGGAATGCTTTGTTCAGTTGATGACCATTAAAAAAAATGTGCTTATGGAATTGGTGGCTTTTAGTCATAATTTCATATCATGTATTGCACAAAACCAGCCAAATTGGATAGATATCAACTTTGCTAGATCTGTTCAAATAAGAGTTAATTTTAACCAAATTCTACTGTGTTTATGTATTGACTTTTTGGATAATTTCTCAACATCCTCCAGTATTTGCCAGAGGGGAAAAATGTATTCCGTGGAACAGGGGTGCCTTTTGTTTGTACCTGGAACTGCTCATTTTCCTTGCCTACCAAAAGGTCATTGCTTATTTGTATATGTGATTTAAATGTACTCACATTTAAATATCTTACCGATTAAGCATGTGAAAGAGCTCTTTAAAATAACCAGACAGAGCACAAAATGCCGGAAGGCAGAAGCTGTTAAAACTGTTTGAAAACTGGTTGGGTTGCAAGTCCACGTGGAGGACAGCGGTGTTCCAGGTAAACTGCTCTCAGCATAGCAAAGCATGCACTCCAGCTGTAGAACCAAGTCTGCTCTGTCGAGTGAATCAGGATTGGAGTCCATAACTGGCAGCTTCACCATGAAATACTCATCCCTCTGCCATCTGAGGCAAAGGACAAGATGGCGCCCCTTCCCTTTCTATAAACAAAAGCTGTTTCGTTCTTCAGCACTGGTAATGGGAAGGCAGCAGGCCAGCTTAGGGGGCACAGACCAGGCTGCATGGTCCAGCTTCTTTAATGCTTTGCTGCCACCTCTAAGCACACCCTCTCTGGGGATGCTTTTGTACACCTTGCCACGTTGTAAAGTTGGAAATGCTTCTCTTATGGTTTAGTGTCTGGCAGCAAGCACTTTACGCTAAAATATGCTAAAAATTTTGGCATTGTTGGCTACACACCATTTTCCTGCGGCCCCACTCACCAAGGGAATGTGGTCCCCCAACATTTCTGCAGCATGGAATTTGGCCCACAATCTGAAAGAGGTTTAGCATCCTGCAGTAAATGAATCCACATGCAGGAGTGAGTGGTGTTGACTTGGATTGTGGTTTTACTTCTACAAGAGGGCAATTCTTGCAAATAGCTCAGAGCAGAGGCAAAGTGTCCACGCTGACATTGTGCTAGAGCAATCCCAGGTCAAACTTACACACAACTCCTACACTGACTAGGAGTCAAATGCTGATCCTCTCTGAAGCCATGCCTTCTTCTCTTCTCACAGCATTTGGTGGGGAGTCTACCAGTGCTTCCAAACATGAAGAAAAAAGGGCAACTAACCAGCAAGCACTGGAGCATCCCTGCTTGGGAGCGGCTTCATCACCTCTGTTTTGAAAGTGACTGTGCAACTGCCCAGCACTCCACAGGGCCGACAGAGGGACTAGGTTCATCTGTTCACTGCATCTGTAATAATAAGAGTAGCCTCTCCTTGCTCAGCCAGAGGCTCCAGGTCTGTGCAAGTTTTGCTTAGAGAGCTCCTCAGTGTCTTAGATAAGAGCTAGAAATAGAGAGGAAGCACCAAAAGTTCATTTTCTTGGTTAAATAGGCCCTTCTATGCAACAGTGAAAAGTAATGAACTTTCTAGGTCAGCTTGTCCTTGGAGCAATCGGGGAAGGGCTGTTGCACAGTGCATATGGTATGTTTGATTTTGTCCAGACTGCTTGTGTTAAAAGTGTTCCCCAGCCTATAGAAATCTCAAGCCTATATATTAAGTCACAGCATGAGTATGAGCCCCTCTGTTTACATTAGGGATAAGGACTAGCCCTCCTGTAGAAAGCAAGTTAAAGCTTCATCCATCAATGTTCCATCTAGGAGAACTAATCTTTAGTGCTGGGCATTCCGTACACCCCTTGTGTATGCTTAGGTTCAAGGTTCCCACAACCAGCAAACAAATCCCTCTTCAAATCAGAACGACAGGGAGGGGAAGGGAGGGGAAGGGAAGGGAAGGGAGTTTCAGGAAAGTGGTAAGTGTCTGGAATTGGCGGCAACTGAAAGTGCCTTATCAGCCACTTTCTTCCTCCTCTGCACCCCACCGAGTTCTTGTCCAACGGCCACTGAGTCGTGTGCCAGTAGTGGCATTTGCTTTGCATTGTCTCTTATGCTGGGTTTCCTGGAGGCCAAATTGTCTCTTGTGGTGGGTAAGGTCCCTCCAGCAGCGGGGGAAAAAGCCGTTGTGCCCTGCCGCTACTTGTCTGGCAAGTAGTTGAGTCAATTTTAGACCTGTGTGCCGAATTTCTTTTGCAGAAACTCCGTGTCGAGTGTGAGGTGTGAGTGCATGCATGTGTGGGGGAGCAAGCAAGGAATAAAAATAGAGTCGTGAAGTAAAGAAGTAAACTGCAAGACTGGTGATTTATTTCAAAAACTTACCAAGTTGCACTTTGACATTTCTCCCCCCCCCCCCATTCTTCCTGCTTGCGCTATGCATGTCGTAGGTGGACTTCCTCTGATGAGCCTAAAATCGGCAGCCCTGTATCCCTAGCAAAACAAGATAAGCAAGTACAGCAACACTCTCACGAAGAGTTCAGGCTGCCTGGCAGAGCAGGGCGGGAGAGGAAAATCTCAGTAAGTGGTCTGAGGCAGGGACAGTCTAACGGGGGCTGAGCCAGGGTCATTAATGGCGATGTTATCGCTGGAGGGTGTGACCTGGCATGGGAGACCTAGCCTGCTATTCAACATGGTGTACCAACAGACTTCAGACAGCATGTGAAGGCAAAAATTTCTGCCTGAATGGTGCAGCCTTCCTGTGTGCTGGGTGAGCCTGCGCACAAGCAGTTTGGGTTCTACTGCAGGCAGCAGGATACCTGCACTGTTTGCAGGTGTAAGTGTCAATATTTCAGACTGAATCTCATGGGGGGTGTCACAAAACATACTCCAGTTTGACAGGTAGAGGCACAGAAGAAGGACCTGCATGTTCTAGGCATGCCTGCAGCCTGCATTGCATATCTGATGCTGGTGAGAAGGTAACTTGGGGCCTGTGTAAAATCCCCGTGAGGAGTGGTGGTGCCCAGTGGCCTAGATGGAGGAGTAAGTGATACCCCCTTGTAACTCTGCTACTCAATGCAGTTCTTGCACTGATTTGTAAGCAAAGGCCATTTGTTTATATAAGGAAGTAAAGGAGATGCACGTGAAGGCACTGCTTTGGACCAGTTTGCCCCTTGCCTGTGTCCCAGGCAGGGCACTGTGATTTTACTCTGCACCCCAGGACTCAAATGTTTGCCACTAACTAAGCCAGCCTTCCAAGTGCCCCCCAGATGTGTTGGGCTGCTTTGCCCATCATTCACAGCCAGCATGGCCATCGGTTAGAGAAAGCTGATCTAAATACTATCCAAAAAGGGCCTGTCCCCAGTTCCGTTTCATGATCACACAAAAGTGCAGCGGGCTGCAGCTACTACATAGACAATAAGCACTAAACTTTGGATCAGGGGAACTACTGGGTATAGAAAGAAGCTTCAGTGCATACGTGAGGCTTTCAGAACAGCTAAAAGCTACTTGAGGAGCTATATTGTATATTTCCCTGCCACTTTTTAATGCAGAAGTGATTTGCCAGAGCCCCCACCCCCTTATCAGAAAACCACAGGTGTCCAATAGACCTGAGGCAGGTTACTCAAATAACACTAATTAATTAGTGCCCCATAGTATAGGCTGTGTCCACAAGACCCAAATCCCCCACTTGGCTTGTTTATTTATTAAAAGCATTTCTATCCCATCCTTCACCTGGGTCTCAGGACACTAATACAACAATAAAGCACATCATCAAACAATAAATAAAAGCCCATTAACATCAGATCTCAAAATATTGGGAAAATAAAAAGGGGTTGGCCTGTTACCAAAATGTATAAACGTATTCCAGAGAACGTATTCCAAAGCGAGGGTGCCACCCCAGAGAAGGCCCTTCTCTGAGTAGCCACTCTCCTGATCGCCTTCAAAGAGGGCTTCCGAAGAAGGACCTCTGACCCAGATCTTAGTGGGCAGGTATATATGGAAGGCTTCCCCACACAATTTTGCTTGTGAGAAGTCATGTAAGTCTTCACTATGAAAATGTGTAACTCTAGATAAAACGTGGGCTCTTGTGTTGGGCTGAATAGATTTTAGTGCTTCAAGTTATAAGCAGAAGGCATTCTGTACTAATGAAGGACAGAACATGGAACATGAAGGACACTAATGGAGAGAGAGTTCCTCTGATCCTAAACCAAATGCACTGCCATGTCACATAGCAGCAGCCACCGGCTACCCTGTAACATGTGATGTCCCAGTGTTGCAAAATTGCATTCTAATCCCCAGTGGGCCATGAAGCTCCCTAGGTGACATTGGGTCATTCACTGATTCTTTGCTGAATCTACCTCACAGAGTGTAGTTATAAAGATAAAAGTGCAGAGGAGGAAACTATGTCAAGTGAAGTTTACTTCTTTGCGAGAGGAAAATGGCAGGATATAAATGCAATCACAGAAGAGCAGCAGCATAAAGGCAGGGCTGAGCTCAGAGACATTTCTGAGCTGTCCTTCCAGTCACATACTACACAGTCCCTGGATATGGTGCGGCAGCGGCTGCTGCTTGCCCCCCGCCTGTAGTGGAGCCATTGCGTGCAGGAGAGGATGATGGGTGCATGAGCCATGGTAGCACAGCAGGGCCTTCTGACCCACATCTGTCAAAGGGCCAAGCCCAGTTGCCAAGCCAGGTATTGGCAACGCTGCTCTTCGACATGTTGGGACCCTTGCACTTCCTCATTTATTTCACTTATATACCGCCCATCCTGAGGCCTCTCTGGGAGGATCAAAACGTGTGATGATTTTGAGACTGGCGGAAGAAGCAGGCCTATTTCGAGCATCTCTTGGGAGAGCAGGGCCGGGAGAAGCACTTTGTCCTACAACGGCTTCTGTTGTATGACTGAATGGCCTCTTCCGCCGACATCACCCGCGCCAAATACGGCTTCACCCAGAATGGGCGCTCAGGAATGTTTGGCGTAGTGCAGGCTAGCCCTGCAGTCAGACTCTGAAAAGGAGCCCAATCTGCCAAGTTACTTTATATGTTCATATTCCCACAGAGTGTGTGCGTGTGTGTGTGTGTTTAAAAGAGCTCGGCCTGGCAGTGTGCCAATGCTGCTAGGGAAATACACTTCAGAAGTATGAAAGTACAAAAAATTTCCCCTGCTCCTCCCTTCTTGACTGTAAAGGTTAGAGGAGGGAGGGCGGGCTGACACCCCACCCACCCCGCAGGAGCGGCAGATGGGCTCCCCCCGCCCCAGCTCAGCTCTGTGGCTGGAGCCAGCGTTCGTTTGGAGGCCGGGGTGGCACATTGGAGCTGGGAGCCCCACCTGCGTTTGTCAGCTTTCCAGCGGTTCATAAGCCTGTCTGGAAATGCCCACTGCCTCCCGGCAACCGCCAGAGCTTAGCAATCCGATCTCCTGGCAGTGGCGTAGATGATATCACCCCAATCAAGGGCTTAAAAGAAAGCCAAACAACTGTGCGACTCACGTGTCAGCCGGGGAGGGTGGAGGTGAGCGTGCGCAAGGAGCTGTTGGTGGCTCCCGATAACAGGAGGTCTACATGCCGGCGCCGTTGGACAAGAGATAAGAGGCACAAACAAACACCTTTTTCTTCCTCTTGGCATGCCGGCACGTAAAGATAGGCTGCAGGTGCTGGCCATGCTGCTTCCTGCCATCCCCGTCTTCTGCCTTTGCAGTGCGAAGCCACAAAGTGACGAAGGACCCGGTGTGTCCTTTCAGCTGCTGTCCCGGCAGAACGAAAATGGAGCCCTTGAAGGTGGCTGCCCATTTTGGGCCCGTTCTGAGGAGCAGCTGTCGTTGGGTGAATGCTAAAGCAAACCTTGGCTGCTGCTCCATCGACGCAGGCCTCAGCTGTGGGCGGGAGGGGGGAGGCATGGTTTAACACAGGTGCCCCTTGTCTCTTCCTCCTCAGAAGGAGTTGCATCGTATTTCTGAGACCTGATGTTTGCTCGCTAAATGTCACTGTCAGTCGTGAGGAGCTGTCTCTGTTGAGCACATAAGAGAGGGAGGCTGGCTTCAAACTCTGGCTTGCCACAGAACTCCACGGCTGGAGTATCAACACACAAACTGAAGGGTGGGAGGGAAGCTGCCAGAGTTGGCATCCCTAAAATCTAGGTGCTGCTTTTGAGTTCTCTTGCCACATGGACTGGACGCTCTCGTTCTGCGAGTCACCTGCAGTGAGGCAGGGTGAGCAGAGGAGAGCTGCGCCTTCAGCACGTGATGCTGCAGTCACAGCAAGTGCACTTGGACTTGCGTGTGCCCATCCATCCTGTTTCCAAACGGTCGCCCGGGCGTGGCCTTGGTCCCACACGTGGAACATTTTAATTTAGAATTATCTCAGGGAATGCATCCTGTAAAGCAGCCAAAAATGTTGTATGTTGAAGGCAAGCATCAGCACAAACGGGCCATGTGTGCAAATGGGCAGAAACAGTTTAACCTTTGCATCAGAAGCCTCTTTGAGTGGTTGGGCCTGCATAGCGTCAGAAGCCACAGCATTCCTGGGTCTAGATAGATGAGCAGCTAGAGACAATTCTTGGTTAAGTTGCACTCGTTTTTCCCCCCTCCAAACCAAGGGTTTTTCCCCCCAGCCCTGTGTTTCCCCAGTCCGTTTCCATAATAAATAGTTGAGTTTTGAGATGAAGTCTGGTGCACACTGCTTTTTTCCAATGTACGATAAAAAGAAAACTATTTGAACGAGCAACCTCACTTAGCATGTATCAGAAAGTCTAGCTTGCTGTATATTTTGCCTGAAGGTGTCTTGCCAGTTGGATGTTTACACAAGCACTCATGAGTGCCATAAAAGAAACCACCTCCTTCCATGTCACGTCTCACTTTCTCAGGCCAAATGTGTGACAGCTTCCTTGTAACGGTGACGGCTGAACGTTTCACAAACAATAACCATCATAAAGCAGGAATACCTCTTCTGTGGAATTGTGTGCTGCCGAAACAAGGCATATCCATTCAAGAATATGGATATTCTTAAAGCGACCTTCCTGAACTGGTTCCCACCAGTTGTGTTGAACTACAGCTGCGTCCCCATAGACAAGCCATGTTGGATGGTGATGCTTGGACTCGTAGTCCAGCACAGTCGGAAGGCATCATGTTGGGGAAGACAGGTCTAAAAGGCTTAAAGTGAAGCCCTTGAAAATGATGACAGTAATTTCAGTACAGCCACTGCAGGCTTGGACTGGGAGAGAGAAGCCCTGCATCCGCTCGAGGGGGCAGATCATTCCCCCCATCCTGCTCTAGCACACCATGTGCAGGGGAGTCCAGGTGTCTCCATCCCACCCCATCATTCCCACATGTCCATGCGAGGGCAGAACATCTACGGTTTGAGGTAGGTGGGTTGTTTTCTGGGTCCTTTCCTTTGACCAGCTCACCACTGGAATATGGCCCTGGAAAACTTCTCTGAAATGGAATTTAGCCTACTGGCTAAAAAGGTACTGTTGGCATAAGGTTTCACAGCCACTGACCAACCTTGAAGAAACAGCGGAGGCTGGGCTAGTGGGTTTGAGGAAAAGAATTATGTTACTGGCCAGATTTTTCCCTCCTCTATTTTGGTGGTTGTGGGAAGAGGACAGAATAAGCACTGTGTGATCCTGTCTAAAGCAGTGTGATTCAGGTGGCCGGAACACTCCCACACAAAGGTATGGACAGAAATGGAATTTCCCTGGGGACATTCCTTTAGTTCCTGTAAGTGGACTGGGAAACCCCACAGCTAAACAGGAAGTGCTGGAGAAGGAAGGTTCCTCATAGCCTGCTTACGGCAAGGGAGTCCATGTGCAGAGGAACCCCTTGCATTCTGCTTGCAGGATTTGCAATTTTTGAAGATATGTTTCTGAATTTTTACTACAAAAATGAATACATCAGTTATTTGTTCATTGCTATAACCATTAGGATTTCAATGTGTTTTTGAAGTACAAGTTAACCCACTTCCTTCCTCCCTTTTAATGAAAGGTTGTCAGAAGCCTTGTAGCAGAGGAAATTCATGGAAGTTTCACACTGGAAGAATTTCCTATATGCATGGATAGGAAACTCTGAGTGCCTTGTGTGCAAATAGGATGACTGCACATTATCAGTTCATCTGTGCATACACATGGCCGGAAGCTGATGGTGCTGAAGTCATAGTCTCCATACAGTCAAGAGTCTTGACCTGGAGTGGAGCAGAGCCTGTGGCAGTGGTAGGAAGTGGTGTCAGAACCAGTCAACAGAAGACAGAAATTTTATGAGTGGGTGCAATCCAGTGGCAATACCTGCCAAACTGGGAGGATTACAGGCAGGGCCGGAGAATCATGGAGGCAAATTCTGCACTCCCCCTGCTCTGCAAATTAGTTAGATGGCCAATTTTGGCTACCTAGTAGACGTTCTTCAGATGGAGAAGGAAGAAGTCTGGAGCGCCACCACTATACATTGTACACTGGTGGATCCAGTCCCGTCTCTTCCCCGTCCCCTTTTCTGCCCCTTCCTGAGGTTGATTTTGTGACCTCAGAGATTCAGCCAGCACAGTTCTTTCCACAGCAGTTGCAAAGAGCAGAGGACGATGAGCCAAGTGTCGAATTCTGTCTCTGAGGTGGCCTTCTAGACACTAAGATTGTGTTGCCCATTGGATGGGACACTCCATCTTTAAAGTCTTTAGTCATGCAAGGGGAATGATGCATAGTCATTACTGACCAGCACTTTGGTGCACTTCATGCAGCATTTGATACCTACACAGGCTTTACCGAGTCTTTGTTTTCATTCTGGTTCAACTTCTGCTGCCCAATCACCTTGCTTGTGCACAGTCCTGCCTATCCATTTCACTTCCACCTTGACTCATCTGCTGTTCAAAATAGCGCCGGACACACCCAGCAAATTATTGTGCAGTTGAGAACATGCTGCTAACATCATCTGAACAAAAACAAAACAGGAGCATGATTTCATATGGTCTCCTTCTAAAGATCAGATATTGTTGTCTGAAATCTTATTGTCTATGATACAACCATGGAAACCAGTAGTACTGTCCATCATCCAAGGAGGATAAAGTTCTTGAAAACTTTGAATTATTGCCTTGGATAGGATTTGTATAATTGCAGGATTCTCCTTGGTTTGGCTAATTAACTGGATTGTGTACTACTCCAAAAATGGCCACAATCGGCTAGAACATAATCTAGCAAGCCAAGTAGCTAGTAGTAGGTATTGTTTTTGTCTGAGATGTGGATTGTTCCGTGTTGTTTTTCTCTTCTTTAAGCAAAATGTAAGGACACCTTGAAAATGTGGTTATAAGCCATTAGTGAACCTGTTTTCCACCTGTTACAGTTTAGAATACTGTTCCTTAATAAGTTATTGCAACAAGATCCACAAGTTAGTGGTGCATTGGCAGAGAAAGAGCTGCTTTTGAAAAATCTGATGGCTTGTCAGTTGACTCCAAGGCCACTAGAATGAAAGGGTAAATAACAGTTTCATTTTCCCTTGGTATTCTTGAACCTGGATACTTGCTTTCTGATGTTGTCTTTTAACGCTAAGTCAAATAGTGTGGGTCATTTTGCAAATATGATAGGTAAAGGAAGCCAGTCAATATGTTTGCCTGCTACCACCCATCCTACAAACAGGGTTAATCTGCCGGGGGAATATCCCGCCAGCGCTCTCCATTGCAGCCCTCTCCAACCTGTTGCCCTCTAGATGTTTTGCACTACAAACCCTCGCCATCCTTGATATTCAGCCATGCTGGCTGGGTTTGGTGAAGGCTGTAATACAAACCATTTGGATGGTACCAGGCTGGAGAAGGCTACTCTATGTCAATAATTAAGGGTGCTTTCAAGTTTCTCCTTTTGCATGGTTGAAAATTGACGCTCTGTCTTCTAGCAGATCCAGAAAATGTATTAACATTTTATCCAGATTATCTCTTAATCTGGCCACTGCCAACCTGTTGTTAATCCAGATAACAATGTTTTTCCAAAGAATGGTGAAATCACCCCAAAATTGGGTCCCCGGGGATGCATGCCTGTATCTGTTGGCTATACATATAGGCAATGGGATTACATTTTCCCTTTCCCGTTTCCAGTTGACTTTAAACGTTCCATTACTTAGTTATCCCAGTGCAATTTGGAGGGTGGGGTGGGGGGTGCCCCTTTAGCCCCCCCTTTTTAAAAAGAACACCTCCTTTTGTACATTGGAAAACAAGGCGTTCCTGCAAAAGTGCTCATACTGACCTCTTGTTGCCCTGTTTGGGCTCCATTCTTTTGGCAGGGCTCACTTTAGGACTATTAAGGACAAACACTAAGATTTATAGTGATCAGGATGGTGAATACAGGCAGGGACAGGGAGTACCTCTGAAAATAACTGGATTCTATTGAATGGGGAGCGAGATGTGCACGAAAGGACTGAATTGGGCAACTTAATGCTTAATGCTTACCTTTAACTTTAAGCTTTTAAAGACAAATGCTCCAAGGTAAATTTCAAAGGAAATTCGAAAATAGTCGCAATGTTTATTTATTTTATTTATTTATTTTCCGATTCACATCCTGCCTTTTCCCTACAAAGGGCTCAAGGCAGCTTACATCAGTCTCCTCCTCCCTCTTATCCCCACAACAACAGCCCTGTGAGGGAGGCTGGGCCGAGAGTCTGTGACTGGCCCAAAGCCACCCAGTTGGCCCCATGGCCGAGGGGGGACTCGACCCCGGATCGCCTGAGTCCCCGTCCCAGGCTCTTAACCGCTGCGCCACACTGGCTCACACTGTTTAAACTCATCCCTGAACTCTGTCTAGCACCTCCGTCAGTGGCACCCAATATTAGACTTTTTTTCTGAATCTATCCTTGGTTTTGTTCTTCAGCCAAGCTTCACTCACCCTGACCAAGGCCTTGTATATCTGTGCGGGGGGCATGCAGTGTAAGTCGGGCACGTGTGTCACGTAACCAGGTGTTGCAATCCTGTCAGCTCACACACCACAGTCACATCCTGCCTCTAGCAGGCAATACAGCCACATCTCATAGTCCTGCAGTGGAAAGTATGGAAGCCCCAGTAGCAAGAGGGGCATTGTTCTCTCCCAAGTTGTGCTCTGTGCACAGAAACCCAGCTGACCCAGTGGCTGAGACAGGCAAAGCTCTGGGCCAGAGGTCTGGGAAGACTCGCCTTCCAGTGCAGTTCATTCGGAGACCGGTCATGGTCCAGATAAGGGCGCTGCCAGGCGGCAGACTCATGCTCATTGCCGAGCAGCCTGGACATTCCTCAAGGAGCCGCAGCAGCCAGCGTGCACATGGGAGTCGCATGTGCCTGACAGTGCGTGCCACCAAGCACTTGCTCAGCCCCGGCAAAAAGGAGCACTGTGTCCTCATACACGGCTGCCGCTTCTTTGAGCTAATGCTGTGTTTCTCCCTCATAACCTCAGAGCTGTGTGTCACGGAGCATCTGTTTCCTTGTGTATATTTAGCATCACTTGCTGGCTCCCACATGGAGCTGTGTTCTTCTTAGGGTTGCTTTTTGTTTTGTTTTCTTCAGCTCAAGTCTGGAGACCTGGACAAGGATGGTTTTGCCATGAGCCCTTTTCTTCTTCTTCTGATCAGTGGCTCTCTGCTTTGCCTCATCGCAAAATGCAAACGTAGCTACCTGTCTAGGAGCGCCATCCAGGAGCTCAGAGAAGGCAAGGCCTCGGTCATGCCCTGCTCGCTCCTGTTAGATCTCTTCAGCAAAGGCTGACTTTTTCCTCCTTGGGTGTTCGAACAGATAGTTGCCTCTGGCTCTGTCTGTCACTTTACATTGGCTTTTCACAGGCATTCTAGAGAGGCAGTTGTGCTCGTCTCTTTCAACCTGGTGAAGCTGAGTAGCTCTGCAGGCACTTTGTCTTGAAAGTTGCTGCGGCGGCAATTTATTAATTTTGTGTTTGTTAGTCTGTACGTGCAAACATAGATGTGGAACAGTCAGTGCACATGACATCTAACAGAGGTTCATAAGCAAGATAAAATAAATAAAAGGCCACTGTCTCCTCTTGAGAACCATAGAATCTAAAATCAACAGTAGGGAAAACAGTAGAGGAAGAAAAGCAAAAGAGGACAGGACAAGGAAGAATGGTTTTATTAACAGACTGTGAAAGACAAACAAATACAAACTGGCTCAATGAAAAGGGGTTGGGCAAAACTTTTCTCTCTGATGCACTAGACTTCGTCATGCAGGACATCTGCTTAATTTAAGATGGAAAAGCATTAAAAACACAATAGCCTGCCTACATTCTGAAGTGGTACAGTCTACATGACTTGGCTGTGTCGCATGTTCAAATCAACCTCAGTCCTGTTCGCAATTTATTTTTCTCTCCTTTGTTCAACCTGCGCGGTGCTGAAGTGGGGCCGATGAGAAAACACCAGAGCAGTTGCCTTAGTGTGGTGTAATGGCTAAGAGTGCAGAGTGGCACTCCGGCAATCCAGGTTCTAATCCCCACTCAGCCATGGGGACTCACTGGGTACTTTTGGCTTACAGACTTTTAGCCCAGCCTACCTCCCCGGGTTGTTGTTGCTGTTTATTTCATTTCTATACCATCCCACAGTGAGGATAAGATTGAGAGGAGGAGAAGGATAATGTAAGCTTCCTTGAGCTTCTGGGAAGGAAAAAAAGTGGGACATAAATATGAATGAATGAATGAATGAATGAATGAATGAATGAATGAATGAATGATATCCTGACTCCCACCCCTTTTAGTTCTGTCAGGTGTCAGAATAGATATCTGCTCCTGGTGATGTCGCTTCACTTTGGCTCTTCCCAGGCCTTTCGGAGAGGCAGTTCTGCTCTGCCTCCTCACCCTAAACTTCCCAGTCATGAGCTGCTCCGCCAGGCAAGGGGTGCCGATTCTCTTAGCTGGGATTGTAAACAGATCAGGTTCCCCTGGCGGGGAGTCTATGAAAGTCAGGCAACTCTGCTTGATGAGTCCCAGGACTCACATGGCTTAGAGCAAATAAAATTGTAGGTCATAGAAAGAGGCAAGGGTTATAATCAGGTCAAACTCTTTTATTATTACTTTTCTTCTTCTCTGCTCCTTCCCAGAACACTTGTGAATGCTGGCTTCACTAAATGGGTGGTTTCCGATGGGTTCTCAATCTTTTTGAATCTGGCTGTCCTGGAGCACAACTTGCCATTTAGTCTATAGGATTCTGAGTGCCAGTGCAACAAGCCACCCAAAAGAGCAATGAGCCGCCTAACATGGGCTTTTTGACATCAAAAGAGTCCACGATTCCTCTGCCGTGAACATGGAAAGCTCTTTTGCCGAGAGTTACCATGGGCAGGGGCACAGTCACCAAGAAAGGAACAAAGCAAAGGCGCTTCATCTTATGTTCACAGTGTAAAATGTCAGAGGGGAGCCCTCTTCAGACACAAACTGTATCATACATCAGGACCAGATCGAGGGAGGTGTGCTGAGCGGTGGAGACAGCTTAGCCACATGGGACAGGTGATTCCCATCCCTAAGCTCTGAGCTGGATGTAAGAACTCTCCAGTGAAGACTGCCAATTACGTTTTGTTAGGGGGTCATGGTCCGTTGTTCTTATCAAGCCCCAGACCACTAAGTTTTGGGTGGTCTGGAATGTGTTTTAAAATCTATCCATTCTAAGCACTGGCTGATGACAACTCCAATTAAATTAGTGGTAGCAGAGCTAGCCCAAGATATTTTGCTGCTTATGGCAAAGGTCAAGATGGTTCCTCTCATCCGACCCACAAATGCCCTCTGGACCAGCAGTTAACCCTTTCCTCAGTGCAACAGACGGGGCAATGCCCTGCACTGCCCCTGAAGGCAGCAGCCTAAACTGGGGAGATGAGGCATGCTGCACGGCACACACAGTGCTTTCTCCGCACCCCCTGCTGCCATCCCCCAGCATCTGCCACCTGAGGGGGCTGCCTCACCTTGCCTAATGGGTGCCCTGACAATTGGGTGGAATAGCAATTGCCAGGTAAGCCTTCCATCCTCATCCAGACCTCCAGTAGTGCAGTTGCAAGCAGGAATCTGACAATTGCAATTGTCAAGCAGGAATCTGTAAGACAATGGCGAGAACCCGGGTCTCCTCAGTGCCTTATCATAAGCTCCTACGTGCGGCCCAGGTGTAACTCCTCCCTTATGCCCACCCCACGATCCCCAGCTGGTTTCATGGTATCCGTCAGCCCTTCTTCATGCTTTCTGTGAATGGCCGACTTGGATCATGGCATATTGAACAGCAAACCAAAGGCTGCCACACAAAGAGGGAAGCCACGCAAGCAGGTGTTTTGGCCTGAGTGAGAAAAGAGTAGGGCAGGGGATGAATCACACCGCAGTGACAGGGAAAGCATTTGTGTGGTGTTATGGGAGAACAACAGCCCCATCTGAGACATCCCCATTCTTTCCTAGGAAGACTGTAGGGGAGGAAACAAAAAGCCATGGTTTTCCTTTTTTTTTTTTTAATAATAAGTTTTATTCAAAATAACCCTAAAACAAAGGAAGACTGAAAACAACATCAATCATCAGAAACATCGGACCTGCTGGGTCAGCCCCCACATTTTTTCTATTTATGATAACTGAAAAAAATATTTAAATCTATATGAAGTCCTGTTTCTCTAGCCAATAATAAAAAGAGTCCCAAGTTTGATAGAAGTTAAAAGCCATGGTTTTCCTACTGGCATCCTGGAAAGGCCCAAGTACCTGTTGAAGAACGTTATTCAAAGATATGAAGATCATGGCAATCCACTCTCAGATCCAGTTACAAGGCTCCGTAGTAATAAGCACAGTTGTCTTAGACCTTGGCTTGGAGCAGCTTTATGGAATCCTCTCCCAGGTGAAAAACTGCACTCTCGCAGTAACTGCGTTTCCTTCAGGCCTTCTGCAAGGAGGCACTTCCAAATCTTCGCCCAAAGATGGTGTCTGACCCTTTAAAGGATGCAGGAGTTTAAATCCACACACATCACTTCTGCTAACTACAGAAGGCAAGAGTGAAGTGGAAACAGGGCAAGAGGCCCAGCAAGTTCAACTCTCGGGTGCCTCTGAGTTTTTAAGTGAGACAGACACCACCTGGCCGCCTTAATTGCAGGGGAATACTGAAGTTGCCCTCTGTTATTAATCCTTTCCTTTTCACCTTGCCCAGCAGGCATGACTCAGCCAGAGGGGCCGCCAGTGCCTTTCACCTGTCCCACTGCATGAGGAACCAAGAAGCAGAAAGCTCTGTTCTCACCTGTCCATTCTTGCTTTTCCTTCCATTACATATTTGCAGTGCATTAAGAGGATTATTTTTAAAGGAATGTCTAATTTTCTTTATTCCGCTGGCTATTTGATGACATAAGGTCCCATAGGATCAATTTGTGTTTGTATCTCAGTAAATGGATTTGATTAATGTTTACATTCTTAGGTTGTTTTTGTAAGATACCATTAGGTCAAAATGTATGTGGATTTATTTTGAACAACAGCAACTGAATTGGGTTAGTTTAGAAATGTTGGATTCCTATTCATAGGTATTGAAATCTTTTTCAGAAAGTCACACCTTGGTCTTTTGCAGTCTGTTCATTAGCTTAAATGTTATTAGCATTTTTTCCTTTAAACATATTAACTACTTTTCCCCAATTTTTATCAAGCACGGGCTGCAATTTCCATCATATTCACTGAGCATGGCCCATGGCCAAGCTGGCTGGGGATGGTGGGAGTTGTAGTCCTACACATCCGTGGGGGGAGCACAAAGTTGGGAAAGCTGCTGTATGATAACATCATTGCTGATCGTGGAGTAAGGTTGTGTGGAGGAAGCTCTGCAAAGGACGTGATAAGAACATGCTATACCTGGACCCTAGTGGAGGTTGATGGTTCCAGTGGCTCTGTGGTAGTGTATCTACTCTGTGTTTCAGCCTGAAATGTAAAGGAGCTATCCATGATGCTGAACTCAGGCACAAAATAGGTTCAGCACCATGGATAGCTCCTTAAAAGGTCAAACTAAAGCCCAGAGTGGATAAACCACCCACTGACCCTGGAGCCAACAGTCTCCGCAGCATGTACCTTCAGGAGAGTCCTCATGAAACAAGCCACTTGATTTGAAATGACTGTTTCCCATAGAAACACCTTGCTCAGGAAAAATGAGTGTCCAAACATATTCTAGAAACTCCTTCTGATTGTTTTCCCCCACCAGTGAACCCACACAATAGAGACTCTGTAGAGGTTTTGACAATGCCACTTGATTGGAGTATCAGCTTCTCATCTGGGTTAGAAGCAGGCCTCTGTGGAGTACTTGCCGCCTGGCCCTCCCAAAAGTGAATAACACTGCTGGATCGGATCTGCAAGTTGAGGTTGTCTTTAGGATTCAAGACAATTAATTGTCCCGTCCAGGAAAGTAGAAGACTTGCTGTTGATTTCTGGACTCTGCCTGCTGTGAATGAAAGAGAGAAAGATTAAGAATAGCAACAGCTAGCCCAAGCTGACCTACTGGGAGACCCTGAGCATGTCCCTTCATCTCCCCTTCCTTTATGATTCCTTTCTTATCTGGATGGCAAGACCTTAAATGCAGGAGCTATCCTAGGAGCCAGGCAGATCTCAGAACACCACAAGCTCAGGGAGCCAAGGTTCCATTTGGATGCCGGGAAGCAGTTCCTGACAGTCAGGACCCCGAGGGTGTGGAATGGGCTTCCACAAGAGGTCGTTGAGGCCCCATCGGTGCGGGTGTTCTAGGACAGGCTGGACATGCACATGGTAGGCATGTCATGAGTGGAGCCGGCTGGAGCTGGGGGTCAGACTAGATGGCCTGGGAGACCCACTCTGACTTGCTCTGTTTGTATGTTCTAAGCTCTCTTGAACTGGGGCGTGAAACAGTCTCTCATAGTTTTCTTATATTCCATGCATTCACTACCTGGATTGCTGCAAAGAAACAGAAGTTTGGAGCAGATAAAAGTGTCATAAAATGGGCCGTGCTGAATTCATTCAGAGGATGCAGGCCTGATTGGTTAACTTCATGACATAACTGATTTTCAGTACATGAACAGGGATGACATGCTTCTGCTTCCTATATTAGGTCGGTAACTAATATAGCAAGTTAAATGGAGGCATACCCTTCACTGCACAGCCAGTTCTAAGATGCTTTGGATTTGCAGGACTGATACAGACTTGTGCAAATTGAGAATTATAAGTGAAATGAGTAAAACTGCTATGAGAAGTCTAGAGTTAAATGCTTTCTAAAAGTCAAGTATGTGAACACTTAATTGTTCGAAGATCTATATAAGACACCTGAATTGCACTAGTTTGAACAGTATCTGTAATTAGTCTGATTCATTGCATGGCACACCATGTCAGTGGAATCCTTCAAGGATGACAGGGAGACTTCATGTTCTGCAAAATGACATGGCAGGGTTCATGCTGGGATGTACCACTGAAGGTTACAGGTTGGGGGAGTCAACATGGGAAAACATTTTAAAATGCACCCAGCTCACATCTGAAGTGGTACAGTTGAGTAAGGGCTCTATCTTGTTATTTTGCCGAGTGTATTCATTAGTCTCATACCGTTATACCCACACTACTGAACAGCCAAGCTGGCCCATAATTCCTATGTGCTAAGATTACCTTGTTTTAAGAAAGCTCCCCTAATTGGATAAAGACAGCTGCATTATTTACAGAGAAGTCATAGTGGATTATTCACCCATGGTACTAGCCAACATAATATTCATTTATTAATTTATTGGATCTGTATGCCTCCCTACTAGCCATAGTCTCTCTGGGTGACTTGCATCATTGAAATTCATACAACAGACATAATATAAAGAACACAAGACAACAGACAATTAATATCAATAACTCTAAAATCATAATGCTATCAACATCCAATAAAACCAGAATACCCAAAATAAAATAAATACAATATGTAAGCATAACCCAAAGATAATAGAACAGGTTCCCCCAATCTGCTGCCCTCCAAATATGTCAGACCACAACTGTGTTGGACTACAGCCAGCCCGCTGGCTGTGTATAATTGAAGCTGTAGTGCAACACACCTGGAATGCTCCAGGTTGGGGAAGGCTGTGATAGCTGTACATTCCAGCAGGCCGAATGCTGTGTCGGCTGTCGGACTTGCCCTTCCCCCATTTGATTCTTCCAAAATGCATTCACTATTCTTTAGTCAGATACAGGTATCTTTCGTACTTAACAATTCTAAAGTTATTATCAATCTTACCATAATTGTATAAACAGACTTGTTTTAATATCATAAACTCATTTCCCATTTCCATTAGGAATTGCATAACTTTTTCCATTTGGAATGGTAATCAGACAATGGTTGGAACAATTTTTTAAAAAGTTTAGAAGACAGTCCAGACCCTTAAAAAGAAAACAAAAACACCATGTGTATGTTTATCCTTTTACTAATTCAGTGTTTATCATATTTCTTTTTAGCTTAGATTAAAAAAAACCAATTGCAAAACAGCCGTATTGTAGGTGTGTGTCTCATATCACAACTGGTCCAAGTTTGAACCTGGAGAGGAAAATGTATGTTTGTATTGAACATGCCTACAGCCCTACCAAAGTTACATCAGTCTTCACTTGGAGAAGTGCTTGCCCTTTAGAGGAAATGGGGCTTAGAATATTGTTAGTGTAGTAGTATATTTGATATCCAGATCTCCTTCACAGAAGCTGTGGAAATTTATATCGGTAATACTAGATGACAGTTTAACTGAATTAGAGAACCGTGGCTTCTTTGCTTTTCTTTGAAAAGCAATTCCTCTGGTTTTTGGATTGGCCTTGTCACCTGTCTCTGAAATTCCTCTAATCTGCCAGTCTCTGTGTGTCAACAGGGCAATGAAAACTGGAAATGCAGGTGCCAAGTTCTTCAGCCCTTGCTAATATTTGAGCTGAACATAGAAATGCTTCCAAGGCTGTTTTAAAGAGTTGGAGTGAAGTTCAAAAGAGTAGTAATTTGGGCAGCACCACAGTGCACGGTGGCCAATGTGAAGAGAACATAAGAACAGTCAGAAGAAGAAAATACTATTTCGAGTGAGTCACTGGTTGCACTGAGAAAATTCTGCTTTTTTTCAAAAGAATTCTATAAACATTCATTCTTGTACCAGATGAAATACCAAAGCTTTGTGCTTGATTCTGAAGCAAGATGGCTAAAATCTAAAAGCAAGATGGCGAAAAGAGAGTGCTACCACAGCAGAAAGAGGTTCAGCAACCTTCCTCTTCTTGGTGCTCTCCAGATGTTTTGGACTTCAGCTCCCATCAGCCCTAGCCAGAATGGGATGGGATTTTGGTTGCTGAAGTCTAAAGCTTCTGGAGGGCAACAGGGTAGGGAAGGCTGAATCACACCAACCTCTATCCACCAACGTTTATAGTGGCAGGGTTGCAGAAGTATTAAGTGGCTGGAACAAACAAACCCAACGATTGCCCTCTGATGATAGCCGCAATGGGTTAGAAAGGCAAAGGAACGTGCTGGGAAGTGCCTAGGTGCCAATCTTCCTCAGGAAACTCAAATATCCACTGCTTACATCATCATCATCATCATTGAGGTCACTTCACCTCTGAGGCACATACAGGGCAAAACAGACATCACTTTAAATCTGCATGGAGCAGCTATGCCTTTTTCTTCATCCTTTTTTATTCTAGAGTTAGTGCAGGGGGGTGACCAAGATGAAGACCCTAGAAGAGGGCAGAGAGCTGTCATTCCCCCTCCCTCCCACCTCCAGCTATGGGACCAATTCAGATTGGATCTCTTGCACCTAGTCTAGAGTTCAAAAAAAAAAAAATGTGAAGTAAGACCTGGTTCAGCCCACAATTCACCTATTTACTAACCTTTGCACAAGTCCCCCTTTATCACATTGCATGCTTCAGGCTTAGTGGCTGCTGTACCTCTATGTTCTTCTCCCAAGGTCTCTCCCTCCTCCGCTCAAAATCTGCCCAGCGGATTATCTTTCTCCCAGATGCTGTAGTTTGCAATTTCCCCAAGTTGAACCTGCTTTTGTTTATTCTCTGCTCATTCCCCTAATCTCTCTAAGTCCTTGTGTATTATTTCTCTGCCCGCATTGGTGTCCCAAAACCCCACCGTGGTCAGCAGCGTCCTCGGTGGATCCCGTTAACGTGCTGCGCTTGTTCTGTCTTCTCGTCTGGGGACATCAGCACAGGCGGGCTGCGCGGCTCCTGGCTTTCCCTCCCTGTCCTCCCTCGGGGTCTCTGGCGCTTCATAAAACTCCCCCGATGGAGGGAGTCGTTTGGCTATCACCCAGCCTTCACATTTCAAGCTGATCCGAAAGGACACTGAAGCCCTGTGTGTGTGAATCTCAAAAGCTTTGCTGAAGGCCAGTTCACGTTCAACATAATTGCATATTTATGAGCTCCTCCACAGCGGTGGTGATTACAGCCATTGTGCCGTGGCTTCATTGTAACCATTTTCAGGTTCCTCCTCTTCCAAAAGTCATGGTAACACTGGAGAGTGACATCACCACCTTCTTCGCGCATTCATCTTCTTTGTGGCTGCACTGATGCGTCCTGCAGCATTTCCCATCTGGCCACCTGTCCCATCGCCGCTGCCGCCTCACAGTTGCTTCAGTCAGGTTGTTTTGAACACAGCTTCTGAATGAGCAAATCCTGTTTCGGAATACTTGGCTTTGTGCTGGAAATTTTCGGTATCTTGTGCTTTAGAAATGCAGCTCAGATCATCAGAATTTGGAGGAGCCAGATTTATTTTACACCCCTCCAGTACTGTGTGGATTATTTACGACTGGAAGAATATAGGGCTGTACCTCCAGATTTTGTTTCTGCATAGAGGACCTTGGGAGGTGATATGGTGATACCTGCAAGGATGGGCAACTTGTGGCTCTCCAATGTTTTGGCCCACATTTCCCATCAGTCAGTGTTGAGGAATGATGGTAGTTGTAGGCCAAAACATCTGGAGGGCCACAACTTACCTGCCTCACTTATATACAGTTAAACTGTCCTCCTAGGACAAAGGCCACTTGAGATGCTTTTGGAATCAACTGTTGTTATGCAAAGAGGTTGTGAAGTGGTGTCCATGAATGTGCAAAGTGGTTGTGGATCACTGTGGATCTGAAATGCAGCCACACAAGGACAGAATAGATGATTTCCACCAGTGTAGCTGGAGGGAGAGGGGCACAGTGATTGCCCTCTACCCTGTTTCTCCACATTGCTCAGTCAATGGCAGCACTCAGTCTATACCTCCAGATGCAAGTGCTTAAGAAAGCCCCCAGGATAGTGGGAGTAGATCCTCCCATATCAGGGACAGGTGACCTCCAGGAGGTTTGGACTACGACTTCCCATACATGTAATAAATAAGTCCTAGCCAGCATGGCCAATGGTCACATTCCAAACATGTGAAGAGCTACGCGTTGCACATTTCTGTGTTAGATCTATTATTCCCAAGATGTCCAGGGTTTTCTCTCATCATATTATTTTACTGCAATCTGAGCTTAGATTGGACTTCTTGAAGCATGCGTCCCGTGGAATCTTCTGCCGTGAGAAAAGAAACCGCTGTTGCCAACACTAGAAGTGAGTCTGGCTGCCAAACTAGATCATCTCCAGTTCCTCCAGGGACGTATCCTGTCCTTTCGGTAAGATGGAGGAAATGGACAAGACTCCACCTCTTCCTTGTATAAATAAAGTGCCGCTGAGCTCGCATCCTGGAGAGTGGAATGGCCGGATCCCAGAAGAAACAGTGACTTCATTGGCCAAAAACATGTTTCCTTTCCAGCTGGGGAAGGGCCTTTCCATATCTCTGAAGGAACGGCTTGATTTCCCTCTCCTCACCTAATTACTTCCTCAGCTGTTTCCATCTTAGGGTGGAGAAAGGATAGATTCCTGATTTCAGGAGAAATACAACTTCCTGTGTCCAGGATGAGCTCTGCATAGTAGCAAGGCGCCTTTCCTTTTAGGCGGGAGACTGTTTACAAGTTAATACAAGTTTTACAAGTTAATAATAGCTCAGTGAACATACCGTTCATAGAGAAGGGGAAGGGGGAGCCCTGTGCCCTGCTAGTTCAGCATTTGGTTCCCTTAGTGGTCAACGAAATGCCTCTGGGAAGCCCATTGCAGGACATGAATGCAGCAACCGGAATGGCCTAGCACATTTGCTTCCTGTAACAAAGGGGTAACGTAGCCATTGCGACCAGTAGCCTTATCAGTTCTGTACGGAGGCGATGGGGCATGTGCAGGTCACCCTTTCCTTTTGTTGGTACGGCTACTCTGAACATGAATGTTGTGTCGCATGAAGGTTCATCAGAACCTGTCACTTGGGCAGGTCCCAGAGATTTTGCTGCCTGAACCCAAACTGCGAACGGTGTGTATCTGGTCCTCTACAGCAAATCAAGGTGTATAGAATCCAAGGTATTTTGGCAATTCGGGAAGAAGCTTCCATATGCTTCCCTCCTTGGAACTAAGAGCACAATAACAATGAATTCAATAAAATCAGTAACCTACTATATCATCCAAATTCAGCTTCCTGAAGTTGCTGTCTCATTTCTGCCTACCGGTAAGGCGGAGCTGGATACTTATGACATCACTGCTATAACGAAACAAATCCTGTTCACACAAGGACACTCCATTTTGGAATGTCTTATTGCCCTGCTGTTTTAACAACTCTGTTTCCCCATGATGTATTTATTGTGCTTATAGCCTGCCTTTTTTTCCTTCCCCGAAGTTCAAGGCAGCTTACAAAATTCTCGTCCTCCTCTCAGTCTTATCCTCACAACAACAACCCTGTGAGGCAGGCTGGGCTGAGAGTCTGTGACTGGCCCAAAGTCACCCAGCAAGCTCCCTGGCTGAGTGCAAACTAGAACCCAGACTGGCTGAGTTCCAGTCCTGCTTTCTTAGCCATTGCACCACACTGGATCTCTACAGCTTTATGTTTCCTCATCTTTTTGGTACCTTACCCTCATTTCAGAGATATTCCCCTTTTGCAACAGTGTGCACCACCCTCAGTGTCCAGACAGGCAGAATTAACTATATCCAATTAGCAAGGCTTCCCATTATGTTCAGTCAGAGATACTGTACCCTGCAGTGCAACTGGTTGGTCTGAATACTAGTGAAGTGCTGGGGGCAGTGCTTTAAAAATCTTATCTGAATGTTCCTTTCAGAAAATTATCTGAAAGTAAACAGGTTGACCCTGTAATCCACATAGTTCATTTTTTTTCCTCCTGGTGACGTGAATGGACAGACCACACCGATGAATCTGGTTCAATATTTTCTTGTACCAGTTATCTTACATCTGAAAATGAAGCCCTATATGCCTCTTACTTCTACAGATCTTACGTTTTCACTTCCCTTTACTGTTTCATGCACACACACAGCTAAATCCAGGATTACCTGAACAGACAGATTGTAGGTTGTTTGTGCTGATCTGGAGAATTAGAGGGGTGTTCATAAGAGCCTGCTTATTTACTCTGAATTAATTGATAATAAATGTTAGCTGTTTATCTGTTTAAATTCTGTTTACTCAAAATTATCAACCCATGTTTTTGGGGGTGGGGGTCTTGCATCACTTAATGCAGATTAGGTATTGTTAAGCACTCTTTTGTTTATAGTCAGCCCGACGAAAAAGAGTTTTCTTCTTTCAATAAATACTCATGGGAACCTTTTCATAATTCTATATCCATCTCCTCACAGATTTGTTAATTTGGCAGATTCTCACAGTTGTAGATTAGAATTGCCACTCCTCCCTCTAAACACTCTTTGGAGCTATAGAAGCACCCCATTTTTCATCCTTTGTTGTAAACAAAAGAGTGATCAGAATGTCCAGAGGTGAAAATAGTCCCATGGATTTCCATGTTCTCAGCATTACTCAATTGAAAACCATCCCATTATTTATAAACCGTAGCTCTCTACAGCATGCCCAGGTATTTAAGGATATATGGCTGGTATTCACACTTTGCAGAGTATGTGAGGGGAGTCCTCGTCTGTCTGTGGCAAGCACAGTTTTAGCATCAAAGTGGAGTCATGGCACTGTTGAGAGAAACACTCTGAACCTGAAGGGATGTCATAATGCTCGCCACATCACTGTGTTCTGTGCATCTGCCCCTCACAGTGGTAACACTCCCTGAGGCCTTCCTTTCTGATCCTTACGAGTGTTGCCCTCTGCTTTCCCTTCCTGCCCTCTGTGCTGAAGTGACAACAGTACCGAGCACTTCTGTGGGGGCAGGATGTGCCGTTCCCAGTTCTGGACTGAGGGGAGCCTGGCTTCCAGCTCCTCCTTCCTTCCATTGTTCTCCTCTGTTTCATCACTTTCTTTGAAATACTCAGGAGGTTCCTTCGTGTCCTGCTTTGGGATCAGTAGCGGGGGACGGCAGAGATGCTTCTGAGACCCAGGGCTAGCGTGCAGGCTAGTCCTGACACCCAGCAGGGGCAGGCTGACAAAAGCCCGGGCCCTCCTCTTCACCACCACAGCCTGCCTGTTTGCCTGCCTGGTGCTCTGACCCAGGCAGCAGAGGTGAGGAGAAGGCAGCCATCTCGACCTCTGCCTGCCTGGCAAGCGCTGATGGGAAAGAGGAGGAGCAGATGGAGCAGTTGGGAACAGTGGGGTGAGACTGTCTTGCCCGAGGCCCTCAAAAACTCGGAAGTGGCACTCGTGGGGACTGCTATTTCTGGTCCTGGTTCCACAGAAGAAGCCTCTTCTCCCTGGCCTGCCCTCTTCACAATTAGGCTTTGCAGAAGGTGCTGGTGGAAACTGAGTGACACAGCTAAGGGATCTGCCTCTTCTCCTCCAAATCTCTCCAGAAGACTTGATTTGGCCTTCACCCCCCGGCAGCCAAAGGGAAAACAGGAGGCACCCATTAAGGCGGCAGGTGCACTGCAGCCTTTCCCCTTGTCAGGCAGGGAGTGTGGGCGCGCATGGGCTTGAGTTGCCAACTGCTTCCCCTTCTCTAATTGTTTCCAGCGCCAGGTGACGAGAACTGCTACTCCTCCTTCAGAACAGTATGTATGCTTTATACACACATGTTGAACCCAGGAGACCCAGTGTGAAGTGTACTCATGAAGACATGGCAGCCAGCAAGAGATTTTGGGTGCTTTGCTACAATAGTATTTCCATAGCAATGAAAACACCAGTCCCAGGGAAGCCCTTTGTCCTACCATAAGACATGAATTTATACGGGGTATCCTTGCTCAGGACTTGCTGTTATATTCCTAACTGGATGTATAGTGGGGGAACCATCATATCTGGCTTTCCCCTTTTTGTATGCTGACAGCATTCAAGAACAGAAGCAGGATGAATTATGAGTTCATGTTAGTCACCTTTTTATTGGTTATCCCACCTTCCTCCAGGGAACACAAGGTGCCTCCATTTTCTCCTCACAACTGCCCTGTGAGGTAGGTTAGGCTGAGAGTCAATGACTGGCCCAACGTCCCCCAGTGAGCTTTAAGGCTGAGAGGGGACCAGAACACAGATTATTCGAGTCCCAGTTCAACACTCTAACCACCATACTGGCTCAATATATTTATTCAGCAATTCATACATTTAAGCGAAGTGGAAAATGTTTGCGTGTATTCCTGGAGCATCCAGTGACTTGCGTGGTGATCCTCTTTTCTTATCTTGTCCACCAAGAGCCAGTATGATCTGGGCAATGTTACCCAACCTGGTACCCTCCAGAAATGTTGGACTAGAATATTCATGGGCTAATCATGCTGGGTGAGATTGATGGGAGTTATAGTTCAAGTCATCTAGATGGCACGAAGTGGCGTTATAGCATTGGACTGAGGCTGTGGAGACCTGGGGTCATAGCCCCCATGGCTGTGACGTTCCTCTGATGGTCTTGAGCCAGCCTCTGCCTTTCATTCTTACACTCTGCCCAGGAGATGGAATGGAAGTGAGGGGGAAACTACATACACTGCCTTGAGCTCTGGACAAAAGTAGGATATAAATGCAACAACTGAAGGAATGAAATGATGCATGATCAGAAAACATGGATTCTATAACCAGCATAAACTGCAACTCCCCAGATCCTGTGTATTTGCTCTGTTAACTGATAGCAAATATTTGTTGTGTCTCTCTTTTACCATCTATGCAAAATCTAAGTCCCTTGCTGCTTTTTCTTTCTATTTTTCAGAGCCTTCATATCACAGTTAAGAGGGTGGCTATCTATGCATGGCTTGTTCAGGGCAGTTTGTTGCTCCCAAGAAGCTGCACTGTACAGTCCAGAAGGTGCATCCCAGAATCCTTTGCAATGCCGCAGCAGATGCTGCAACATCACAAGGGACCCCAGGGCACAACATACTCAATGCTGCTTCATTTGCACCATAAAGTTAGTGTCCCCAAAGCAAGCACTTGGAGGCTTGCACAGCCGAGTCAGCTCTAATTCACCTATGAGAGGTAGATAGGTCATTTTAATGTGTTTCTAAGCAGCTAGCCCTTCAGATATTTTCTGGATGTTCGTCATAGTCACAGACTTAGGTAAGGCACAATCTTATGCATATGTAGACAGGAAAAAGCCCAACAACTGGAGCACCCGTTGGGAACTGTAGGGCTTTTTATTGTCTAGCCATGCATAGGATGCCACCTTTATTCACTTGCTTAATGCAATACATGTACTATGGGTTTATAAAATATTTGATTTGGTGTTGTTAATTCTGTAAAGCTTTTTCCCCTTCTTCTTCACTTAATGCTATCTTGCCTTTCCATGCCCAGAATTTTATCAAGTGTGTTGTTCTCTTACTTAACACCTTCCTTATTCATCTTTGCATCACATCACTCTGTGCTCTTCTGAGCCCTGGCGGCAAACTCTTAAGCCCATCATGAGATGTTCTACAACTTGCCCTAAAGCAATTAATTAATTATGTAATTAAAGTAAATACTACAGTATCTCATAACAGGTGAGATTTTTGTATATTTAATTAACAGTTGCTTTTGATGCTGCTCAAGACAGGCAGATCCCTTTGTTGTGAGAGTTGGTGTGTGGGGAAGGGTGGGAAGGAGGAGAACTAATTCAAGTTGCTGAATCGAGAAAACGTGCACCATTGTACAAGTCTTCCCACAGCAACAAATGTCCGGGTGCAATGCATTTTATTAATCTTGGCTTTTATATTGTGTTTTTTATTTTTTTTACATAAATCACATAGTGGTCTTATGATATCGGGTGGTATATAAGTAGTTTAAGCAATAACATGATAAAAATAATCATCCAAGATTCCTGCAAAATCTATTTCTAATCCATGCTTATTGAGCTTCTTAGTGTACAAGTTATGATTTGTAGCCCTGAGGAGGCTAAGGTTCCTAGGAGATACTGGGGACAATAAAACCACACCAGTGTTGTTTGGAACAGCTGCTTCTTCAGCTATTGTACCTTTGGCTGTGGACAGGTGGCACGTAGCTAAAGGTACGTCCTGGGCAAGGCGGAAAATAACGCCGTTCCAGCAGCTGGTTTTATTGGCTTGCTGGTGCCTCCTTCCTCCCACTGCAGTCTTGTTTGCCCAGAGGCCGGGGTGCACCGGAGTGGTTTGCACTCATCAAGGTCGTCCGTGAAGCCACGTGTCCTTTTGGAACAAGCTGTTGCCTAACAGCCGATGCCACTGCCCCTCGTGTGGTCCCACTGCTGCCGCAGAGCTCTGCAAGCCAGCGACAGCTCAGCAATGACCAGCTCCTGGATCCTGCGGGCAAATGCTGCCGCTGCACTGCCAAATCAGGAGGATGCCTAAATGAGAGATGGGGAGCAGCATCTGATGTGCTGGTGGGGGTGTGGGGGCACAGCGGAGCCCTGGAAGCATCACTTTGTATTCTATTTCTTATGCCTATATCCCCATTTTCCTGCAAGAAGCTCAGGGTGGCATAAATGATGTGCAGCCCTGCTTTCACCTCGCAGCAGTGCTGTGAGCAGAGTTAGGCTAAGCAGGAACAGTAGACCTAAGCTCACCCAGGCTGCACAGGGATTTAAGGCTGGCTCTCCCAAGGGGGTTGCTAGGCCTGGAGCTCAGGTCTGCTTCCCGAACCCGAACGTCCATTGGTGCCCACTTCCCCCCCACATGGCTTGATTGCTCTCAGTGTGCACAAGCTTCAAGGAAAAGCATCATGTTGCTCAGAATGTTTTGGGAATGGCATACTATAAAACCTTTGGAACCCCATTTAGAGGATGCTGCCATTTGAGGCCAGGGTGCATGTGTGAATTGTTCATGGGAAAAAAACTACCAGCTATTCTTTTTCAAATTGTTGCATATTAATTGGAAGTGAAGAACAACTACTGATTTGGAATGAGCCAGGGAAGGGTATATATTACTTGAAGACTGTAATTTATTTGCAGTGATTTGGATGAAAAAATAAATGCCTGGCATTGTCTTTTGTGAAAGGTAAAGAAATCTTAGAAATAGTTTCTGAGCATATGCATACTTCATGCAGATTTGCGTCCTGTGCATCTGAGTCCTGTGCACTTCATACAACCCCGCACCACTTGTTGATTCACCAGTTCCATTAGGCATGGAGTCTATTCTGGTGTCACTACCCTGTAGCCTCAAAGACAGCCGTCGTCCCAGAGTCTGCAGCACTGACTGCGTGGCTTAATTGTGTGCTGGCACATACCCTCGAGGGTAAAAACAAGCTGCAGATGTGCAGTGTTTCAGACACGATCATGATAGGACCTGGGCTACAGGAGACCTGAAGAAAGGCCGCTTGCCTCTTTTCCCACCCCTCCCCTGTTTTTCTTGGAACTATGCTCCCAACATGCATGGCTAGGAACAGAAACCAGGAGAGAGTTGTAATGCCAGCAGGATCCTGCCAGTCTTACAAATCACTGTTTGCAGTTCAAAACAAAAAGAAGGATGACAGGTTTGCTGTGCTCAGATTGTGCCAGGCTGTGGAATAGGCAGATCAAAAGAAAAGGGAGGGAACAGTGATGGGCAAGTCTTGTACATGTTTATGATTTCAGAAGAAGGAACCCCATAGGAAAATCGGGCCTGCTTCCTTGGCTCTGACATGCTATATTTTCATGTGGTTTGCAGCCCACACTGGATTTTGCAGGGACTGGGAACATGCCAACACTCTGTCCACAGCCCAGTCAAGCCGCTTGTAGAAAAAAACAGAGCATTTGGGAAGAAACTGGTAGCTCAGCTAGGCACGCTCCACACTGGCATTCTTGGGAATGTCATAACACGTGTTTCCGTCGTCCAGCAACGCTCTCATTCGTCCACTGGGATCGCTGCCATACTTGTTTCTGGAATCCCTTCTCTCCATCAGTCCGTCTGAGCTCCTCCCGCAAATCAGGTGTGGGCACATTCACCCTGAGAAAATTGGCTTTGGAAATGAGAGGGGCCCTCTGTGTCTTCAAGGAGCAGCCTGGGGTTTTGCTGCTGCTGCTGTTCTGGTAAGAAAGCAGAGATGGGGCTGGGCCTGAACTCTTTCTTTCCCAATCCCACAACCATGGTACGCCAGCTGTGGGTAGAAGTTCAAAGCAACAGAGCCTTTTGCCCAAGTTGTGGTTTCATCTTGATTTGCTCCCAAGGAACCTGATGAACCTGCTGTTAGCCAGAGGGGGAAAGCAGAGAACAGGACCAGGTGGACCTCAGCACACATTGATCTGTGTTTGGTGCCAGCCAACGGCTGCGGAAGCAAGATGGGAGCTGGAGCTTTCACAAATGGGGCTAAAGGGGAATGTGCTCTCTTCAAATATTCCAGCCATAAGTGGATCTGTAACTCCTTAGCTTCCTGTTTTTAGAAATAGCTAAGTTTTTAAAATCAAAATGCTGCTACCTGCTAGTCTTTGTCTCTGCACCCCCTAAAAAAAAAAAAAAATCCCCCAGGGAAGTAAGGTCTCTTCCCCTACCTCACGCACCACCCGCCCTCAAAGGGCTGGGCCAGATTGCCCCCTGGAGCAGTTGGCAGCAGGAGCGGTGCGTGACTCACTCAGCCGAGTGTGCCTGCAGAGCGCCAACCAACGGCCCTGTCTGCCCTGCCTGTGCCACAAGTGTGAAGGGAAAACATGCCTGCCTTTGGCAATTATGCAACATTGCGAGGGGAGGCAAATAAAAGTTCACTCTGGGAGTGTGGGCAAGGCGTTTGTGGCCTCAGATGCCCCTCAGCAATCTACGGGCAGCAAAATACACACCCCAACTGCCAACATGATAACACCTGGGCATACCCGATAGCTGACAGCACCTGACACCTGGCTGTTCCGTGCCGATGGACAAAGATAATTTATTACAAAACGTCAGCAGCTCACGGAACTAGATGTAGCTCTCCAGCAACACGGAATGGGGAGATGGCATGAAGGGCAGGTAGAGTAGGCTGAATGGCCGTGTCTCTCCCACGCCCCTGCTTTGTTTTGGAGCCAGCTCCATGTCAAGGATTTCTAGGCCCGAAGGCATTCCAGGAAGCCATATCCCTTAGGGACAGCATTAATGTGACATGCAAGACATGACACAGATAACCGTAATAGCAATCATAGGCTTAACAAAGATGGCTGCGAGATGTGTGCGGTTCTTTGCCGTAAGAAGACGCTGTTCTAAAGAGACATATTACTGCTTAGTGAGTTCTGCATCTCATCTAGAGAAGCAGCCCCAAGCCTTCCTTTATGTTGCAAGACGTATTGACTTATTCCATTGATATCCCACCTGTATTTTAAGAACTGGAGATGATGTATTATATATGTGGTACCCAGGCAGTTTCCCACCTAGGCACTGAGTTGATCAAGACTGACTTACCTTCACAATGCCCACTGCATCGAATGTCTTTAGATCAGTTCTCCCCATCCTGCTGCCTTTGGGCCATTCCTAATCATTGGCCATGCAGCTAGTTGCCTTTGGACAACATTCTCCATCATTCCTTGTCACTGGCAATGCAGATGGGAGTTGAAGTTCAGAACCTGTTGGAGAAGGCTGCTTTAGGGGATGATCTGCGTCATGGTGGCTCCTGTGCAAGGATATTCCTTGTTCTGCCCAGAAATCTCACCTGGCTCGATGCACGTTTATGTTTCAGAACAAAGTTGTTGAGAACCTTGAGAAGAATCCATAGGCTTGTTGGCAATGAAACTATAGTTTCGATGACAGTGGGGCATAAGATAAAATCATCAAAATCATCAAAATCATTCTCTGCAAATATGTTTTTTCTATATGTTCAAGTTTTTGAAGGCTACAGAAACCAAATTTCAAACTGGCTAAGCTTCTCTAGAACGAGGACTTTGGAACATTGTAGAATTCCCAGCCTTTCTTCACCACTAATTTTGCAAGATGGACACATGGAATGACATTGCGAGATAGAGGGTCCAGGCCTGTTTGCAGGCTCCTTCAAACTGGGCTGCTGCTAAGACGCATCGCTTTAACAAGCAGCAGCCTCCACATCCTCTCCTCCCTCTGGATTGCCAAGCAGGGACAGTAGCTCCTCTTAGAGTCAGAAGTGGCCATTAGCCCAATATTGCAGTCCCCTAGTCTGCGCTCCCCATAAATGCAGTGTAGTTTATCTTTCCATCTCCTCTGATGTAGGAGCCAGACAAAACAAAGAAGAAGACAATCAAGGGGGTGTTATCAATTGTAACAACATTTTAGCTTAAGAATGCCATCTTAGATGTGTGTACTCAGAAGCACTATTCAGTGGGACTTTGTCCCAGGTCAGTGTGGTTAAGATTGCAGGATGCGTGCACCCTTACAAACTGCCAAACAAAAAGGAACTGTGACTCCAAAGAAGAAGACTAAATGGATGGATTTTATGTGGATTTATACGCATTGGTGACAGCGTAGATGTTATTATTGTAATTTAAGCAGAACTGCAGTGCACCTCTTCATAGTGTGGATGTCCATAACCAGACAACCCATGTGCCTCTGTCCAGGTGCTAACTATGGAGGTGCAGCCATTGTGATTGCTCTTGGTCTTTAAATCACAGTTGGACAGGACAGTCCTTCAAATAGTGGAGGTCTTCGAATAGAGGACAGTCCTCTGACAGACCTTCAAGGAGAGGCCTGTTGAAAGAGGACACCCGGCCACCTTAAGGTAATTGTGCAAATACGGCTAAATCACTAACTGGAAATCCTTTCCTGTTGTCCTGCTCACAGGATGGGCCTGTTTGACAGAGTCCCCGTGACTCCATATATGAACAGCATTTTACAGCTGCTGATCAAGACTTGGTTGGAGCGATCCCAGTCTTCCCTATATTTTCCTGCAGCTGCCCTCCCTCTGGTCAGTGTCCATTGCCTTCTCTCCACATTCCCCTTTTACTGCTGCTGTACAAGCTTCGCTTATCACCCTGCCAGCCTGGTGGTTCTTGGGACGGCACAGAGTGCAGCCAGCAGGAGGCAGCCCCCTGCGTGGACGTGCTGCCTTCTTTGGGATTCCTGCTACGCTTCTGCACTTTGGATGTGTATAAATGTTCTCTTGGCTTTGACCAGGGGGAATCTGGTCTGGCTGCAGACTGGATATCTGACCTGGGAAGCTGCAGGAGGGAACCAGCTGAGGCCTGTGACGTCCCTGGAAAGCCCGGGCAACCACATCACAGAACGCTGCGGGTCACTGCCCAGAACAGGCTGCAGGCTTCAGCACTGTAGCGGCTTCTCAGGGAGAGGCCGGCTTGGCCCTGTGGTCTTAGAGGTCAGTGCCACACCTCCCAAATAGCAGAGTGGGAGAGACTGTGATGCAGAAGAGGCCCATCTGGTGGCTGCTTGCCCACACTCCAAAATATCTGCGTGGGAACCTACAAAGTGCAGCTGGGTCAGAGACAGTGGAGGTCGCAGAGTAGGTGAAAGGGAGTCTATTGTGCCAGGCCCTTCTCCCTGTATCATAGAGTGCAGGCATAGGGCAACCTGGCACCCTCCAACTGTTTTGGCGTGCAGCTTCCATCTTCCCTGATTAGTGGCCATGCATGCTGGGGCTGATAGGGGTTGCAGTCCAAAACATCTGGAGGGGCCCAAGTTGCCTATGTTGATGTAGGCAACAGAGCACACAACAACACAGGGATACAAGCAGCAGTGATGCCTGTAGAGCATGAAAGGGGACTGGCATGAACAGAACCGAGTGGAAAAGTTTCAATGCTCCCCACCCTCATTAGAGGGTAACTGAAATTCCTGCACAGTAATTATCTTGCAAATGCTTATGTTAATCTCTCTCTCTCTCTCTCTCTCTCTCTCTCTCTCTCTCTCTCTCTCTCTCTCTCTCTCACACCC
>NW_025336479.1:1248954-1365915 GCF_004798865.1 Varanus komodoensis | reverse complement strand
AGAGAGAGAGAGAGAGAGAGAGAGAGAGAGAGAGAGAGAGAGAGAAGGGGAGAGTGAACTTGTGGTTCCACTTTATTATCAGTCTTTCACAGAGCAGCCTTCAATATACCCCTGTGTTTTACATCCTTGTTCACCATCATTTAGTCCCTACTGCACTGTGAAATTTCCATTATTACAGACTGGACAATAGAGATGGGGAGACTACCCAGCATGCCTTATTTAAATCATGGTAGACTAAAAACTGGGCAGTGAAGGAAGCAGACAGAAAGGAAATTAATGCACACAAAACATGGTGCTGGAAGAGAGCTTTGCAAATCTCCTGGCCTGGCAGAAAGATGAACAAGTGGGTCCTAGGTCAAAACAAGCTGGAACTTTCCCTGAAAGCAAAAATGACAAAACTGAGGCTGTCATGGACACACCATGAGAAGGCAAGAATCACTGGAGAAGGCAACCATGGTAGGGAAAGTCAAAGGCAGAAAGAAAAGGAAGATCAGATAAGAGATGGATTGACTTCTTAAAGGAAGCCACAGACCTGAATTTAGAACAGCTAAGCAGGGATGTCAGGGAAACGGCTAGCAGCCATTTTGAATATTCAGCCCCCAGTGAGGAGCTTGTCAAGGTTTATTCTGTCATCCAAACCTAGGCAGCAGGAGTTGTTTAAAGGTTGAACAGCCCTCAAATAACCTATGGTCTGCTGCAGGGCTTTTTAATGGCCAAAGAAGTTACCCGGCAAACCTTTATAACCCCCTTATATGGGCCAACTACTCAAAAAGGCCCTAGGCACACGCTATAACCCACAGTGGCTCAGTAAATCTCAGTGAGCTGCAGTGACGATGCAGACTGGCCTGGTTAGTTCAGAACTGATTGCGGGGTGGATTCCGGATTTCCAAAAGCAAGCTCAACACTCTTTTCCTTTTGAATTCCCCAAGTAGGCAAATAACCCTCTGCTGAGCATGAATTGTAAAGTTCTGAAGGCTGGAAACACTTTGTCTTGTTCTCTTGCCAGCTCCAGTTAAATCCTTTGGCCGGAGGAATGCAAGAACAAAACCTCCTTGCCTCGGAGTTTTGAAAAGAAGAAGCCATGTGTCCCCCCGCTTGCCTTTCCCCCTCCTCACGCCTATGCAATATGAATGGGCGAGAAGGAAGACAAGTGGGAGCCGGACACTCCATGGCCATGCTATTGTTGCTCTCCATGACATCACCATCCGCAGAGTTTCTAGTTTCTTTGTTGGGAAACCATAAAGGCCAGATGGGTGTGAGTGCAAGGGGCAGAGCCAGAAGAGGTGGAAGCTTAGAGACTCAAAGATGCTTTCAGGCTTTGTGAGTCTGGGCCTTCTTTCTGGGAAAGGATCGAGTCTTGGGAAGCGATCTGCCTTTGCAGTCTGTGTTCTCAGTGGCAGAGTGCCGGAGGATGGACTTCTCACTGTAATAGCTAAATGAAACCTCCAAGTGCAGAAGCATTATAGCGCAGCAGAAACAGAACAGCCTGCAGGGCCGTCTTGCTGGACTGTCTTTCTTGCTTGCGTGCTTCCTAAGGCATCGCTCTGGCTGTGGTTCGAAAAGGAAGTTTGGACTATGAGGCAGATCTTGGGCTTGTCCCGTGGACCCCACTGCAGCACATCTTATGCACCGTGTCCAAGATCATCAACTAGCCTCTGCTGCATGTTCTAGACTAGTTACACCAGCTACAGTTGCTGCAGAGGTTTACGAAGCGTGCTGTGTGAGGCTAAGGCCAGAATGCTTCCACTTTGCCCATAGGCCCCAACATTTTGTGCTGGAGCATTTTACTCAGGCTTTCGCGGCCCGATAAGTTGCACTCTCAGGCTGGCGCTCAGAAGACACAGGAAGGATGATTAACAGATTCCTTTGCAAAAGCGAAGCATCTCGTGCACATTTCCAAAGGTCCGACCATGGTGGGGGTTGGGGGTGATGAAAGCAAAGCCAGACCCAGTGGGAATGAACCTGACCACAACACATAGCCCACACTGCACCATCCTTGAAGGGATTCCCGGCTTTGGCCTGTTCCTTGGGGGCTTTCCAATATTAGAAACCGATTGTCCAGGTTTGGCCTTTGTTATCAGAGTCAGGCGAGATATCAAGAAAAGTTTCCTCACTGTCAGAGCAATCTGGCAGTGGAACTAGTTGCCCAGAGAGATGGTGGGCTCTCCCACACCAGAGACATTCAAGGTGAAACTGACAGTCATCTGCGTGGAATGGTGTAAATTGGTGTCCTGCACCAGCAGGAGGTTGGACCCGGTGGCCTTCTTGGGACCTTCCAACTCTACTATCATTCTGATTCTATGAAATCAGATAATATATCCTGGAACTGGGTATGTTCAGCCTTGAGAAAACTGAGCGGGGACATGATATCACTTTAAAAGTACCTGAAAGGCTGTCACAAAGAAAAAGGGCAAAATCTCTTCTTGACACAGAATAATCAGCTCAAAAGTTCCCTCATGGTCAGAGCAATACAGCAGTGGAGCCAGCTGCCTAGAGAGGTCATGGGCTCTCCCACAGTAGACCTTAAAAAAGAAACTGGACAGCCCTCTGAGTGGGATGGTGCAAATTGGTGTCCTGCACCAGCAGGGGGTTGGCCCCGATGGCTTTCATGACCCCTTCCAGTTCTGCTATTCTATGATTCTATGAAAGGGGTATGAAATTAGGCTGAAATCTCCCCCACTTGCCGGTTTTGCTGCTAAATGGCATGCATGTGCCATCGCATTTTCGAGTATGAGCCTTCGAGTGTTACCAGCTTTCCTCTGGAGGAAGCAAGGCAGCAGTGCCTCCAACAGTTTTTCAGAAAGGAGGAATATTCACAGACTCCGCTTCGCCCCGCTCATGCACAGAGAAGTAAAGCCTGCCAAATGTTTTCCTTCCATGCGGCGATTGAATGCCTGCTTGGTCTGTCTGAGAATCTGACATTCCTCACTACAGGCCTCACAATCGTTCACTGCACTGCTGCATCCCTGGGCTTTTAGTACACAGCCATGTGTGCAAGAGGACACATGGTGCACTATTTTGACTTCTCCCCACTGACTGTGTCAAGCGCCTCGAGGCTGGAATTTGATGTGTTCTGAAATCGCAGCCAAACGTGAAAGGGTAAAATAAATAAAATGATCCCGGTTATGACCATTGCTGCCACTAGAGGGAGGTCCTGCAATGTATTGAGAGAACAATGCCAGATCAGAAGACTGTTTCCTTGAATTTGGATGGATCGCCCCTAAAACAGGTTGTCTTTCAGAACTAGGGAGCAGAAACCAATCCTGAACCAGTTCAGTTGGAGCATGCTGGTGGCAGGCAAGCCCTTTTGCAGTGCAATCCTGCACCTGCCTGCTTAGAAGCAAACACCAAATTCAATCAGATGTATCCCCACGCAAGCATTTATAGGGCTGCTGCCTCCTGTTTCCTTCTGAGCTAGGCTAGACTAAGTTTTTTCTGGGGAGGGGGGTGCGGTAGCAGCAGGCGGGGATATTTTTAAAGCACAGCTGTAGTTGTCCGTCTCCCCTGCATCTATTGTGTGGTGCTGGGCTTGTTTGTTTAGTCTCCAAAGCTTCACTCTTGGGGTTGAGACCGTGACATCTTCTCCACCTTCACTTCCAGGGCTTTCGGCTCCGCACTTCCTCATGCTTGTTTCACGAGATCCTCCTAATGCCTTCTCATCTAATGGAAATGGATGAAAGATCAACAGTGACTTGGCTGAAGTATTGGCAAGGCGGAACAAGGAGGATAACTCTGTCTAGCACATGATCTCAGTATTTTATATGCTCCCTGACCAAGGATAAATGTGGGTGTAGTAACTGGAAGGGGTCACCAATAGTGTGGGCTGCATAGCGACTGGGGGGAAGTTTGTTTGGTTCGTATCTCAGTGCTGAGTTACCCGATTTGCCCTTCCCGAGCAATTGTGAGCTGAATGCAGCTGTCCTTTAATGGCTGCACCTTTCCAAATTTTGCAGTGCAGTTCTCACTGATAAAGCATGTGTTCAAATGTATTTTATGGTAGGAGAAATACAGAGTCCGCCAAAAAGATGTATACATGTGCACCAATTTCAGTGGACACTTTGAGTACATAATGGCCACCACTTTGAGCACCTCTTGTAATTGTGGAGACCAAAGGGAACTTGTATTAATCTCATGATGTCTCAATAAATTTAGTATAAAAATATGTATGCAAGTTTTTCTTTTCCTGAAATGTGTATAGATTTTTTGGCGGACTCTGTATATGCATTTATATGCATATATGCATCCCATATGGGGAGAAATATTTGAATTTCTAGGACTTAAGAACAAATTCTAAATGTGAAAATGAGATGAAATGTAGGTAAGCTTGGAAAACTGATTAACTAAGGTGCATTTCTAGGCAGGCAGGGTGGAAAAAAGGTACAAAACTCTTGCAGAGCATATGGAGAGCTAATCCATGCAATATTTGCATACATGATTGACATACACACAACCAGTTCCTGACACTACCAGTTTTTATGTGTGCAACAGTTACAAACATTTGTGGTAGCTAAGGAACTTTTCATTTTATCTGCTGCCCTGGATGAAAATAACTAGAACAAAACTATGCAGCAATTTGACATAGCCAATGCCAATTGCCAAAGTAAACAAAGATGTTGGTATTTTACCTAGTATTTTGAAGCACTGGCATTTAAGATAACAAGCTATGATTTGTAGGGTTGAGCTCCTAATTCCTATAAATCCAATAATTTTTTTTTTACTTCAGTGTATGTACCACCATATAACCCCAAGGGGGTTTTGCAACAGCTTTCAAAATATAATTATAAAATATGCATATAACATAAACATGGTTTCCATTTCTGTCTTTTGTGGAAAAAAGGGAAGTAGAAGCTAAAGACTGCCAATATCTCAGAACTCCTCCTGGAGAGATGTATTACATTGGAAAAGAAAAAGGATTGCTCATATAATATATATGATCATAGTTGTTTCTTTACCAGTGTTCTTAATACTGAAAATAATGACTCACTGTACTCTTTGGTTATATTTTATGAAGACTAAATACCACTTAGGATCTACTTAAAGCTTCAAAAAAGACATAAGCAATCAAATAAACATACAGATTATTTAAAATAGTAATCTACTTTATACTCCAAAGTCTCCAGGAATACAAACATCTGGAATTCTCTATGGAATTAGCCCTGGCTGAGGAAACCAACACTAAAATGGGCCCATTCTGTATCTCTACCAGTCTGATCTCAGGCAAAAGAAGTACACAGGGCAAGATCTCTGCTAAAAATCCAAGTTTGCAGCCTTCCTAAACATAGGTTGTGAACTGAAGCTCCCATCAGCCCTAACCAGTAGAGCCAGTGAGAAATGATGGAGTCATAGGCAAAAACAGCTGGAGAGTCACAAATTGCTCGCCTCTGCTCTAAGTGACTTGGACTCAGGCTGCTTCGGGCTTTAAATGTCAGAGGTCGCACTGTGAATTGTGCTTATGCACTTGCTTTAGCAGAGGAGTAAGTCACTCCCAAAATTAACTGTATTTTTAGCCAGTTGATATTTCCAAACAGCCTCCATTCAGCCCCATATGGAGTGCATTTTGCAGGTTATCAGGTGATGTGTAACAGCAGCCACGTCCTTATTTATTTCTGCATTTGTATCCTGCAAATTATTCCCACAGGAATCCCTAAGTGGCTTATAACAGGCAATCAGAATTACAAACATCAAAACAATAAAACCAATGATATATAAAAGAACAGTTTAACAATGGCCATTTAAAACTTTATCAAGTAAGGGGACAACCATATACAACAACATATTAAAAGCAAGTATTAAAATACCTGGCGATGTATTAGAAATACATTGCCAGGTATTTTAATACTTAGAAATGTTAGAAATGTTTTTGCCTGACACCAATGTTGATCTCTGGAAAAGATCCTCCATTAGAATTTTTCCTGTGATTTGAAGGAAACCTTTTCATCTTCATTCCCTCCCCACCCCGTCCCAAATTACTCACCAGTAAAATGAGGGCAGAGTCTTCTCTATGTCTTTCTTTCCCAAGAGGGATTTAAATTTTTACTCATTAATTCATGTTCTGTCAAGGATTTTCAAAAGCCTTGATGGAGGGTCCCAGGAAAACCTTCAGGCCCACATAACAGCAGTGCTGTTCTCACAGAAGTTATACCGCTATTGTTAACTCCTGTAAGGAGCATTTTAATGGCCAAGCAGCAGAGCCCTTTTCAGCCACCAAGACCTGTTGTTCAGTGGCTTTTGAAGGGAAAGGTGTAGTGGATTTTCCCCCTAGGCTTCCCTGCAGCTTTTGCCTATCTGATCTCTAGTTCCACAGTGAATGGCTCAAGATCAATAGGGAATCTCTCTTTACAGCAATGCTGCAGGCAACTCACAGGAGTGTGAGTTACTGCTCCCTGCAAAGGCTCTGTAGCTCGACATGTAAACGACTCACAGAAATTCAGCACCATTTCCTATCCTTGCTTCACTGTGCTTGTGAAAACTGCACCTGCTCCGTTATGGCATCTAATGCAGGGGAGTCAGGCAGAAAGTGGTCAACTCGTAGCTCGCTGTACTTGGAGTAGTGCAACTAATAAAGTGATCAGGAGGGACTTACTGGTTACACCTCTGGTACGCTGTGGGTACAGTGGCCTTGCAGCTTTGGCCTGTGCAACTCCTTTATTCCCAGCTCACCCAGACAAGAGAGCAGAAGTGTGAGGTCTGTCTGGGGTAGCCCTGACTCTCTCCTCTTATTTATTTTATTATTTCAATTTGTATGCCACTACAGTAGCCGATATCTGGGCTCTGTGTGGCTCACAACAATTAAAACCACAAAACATTCTCAAATAAAACATAAAATCAATACATTTAAACATATTAGTGCATAGTCAAAATATAAAGCAGAATATATAATATTAAAATATTACATAAATGCATTAAAATAAATTTGAATTTAAAATCATTAACTATTATAATTATAGGGCCAGTAAAAATCAGACCACTAAAGTCAAGTAGTAAAATAGCTGGAAAGGGAAACGTCTTTGCCTGGTGCTGAAATGGTAGCAGCAGTGGCACCAGGCACACCTCTCTGGGGAGCCTATCCAAAGATGGGGTGTGACCACCGAGAAGGCCAACATCCTCCGTACCTCTCTAGGGGATGTCTCCTTGAGAAGGACCTCCTCTTCTCAAGGAACATACAGGAGAAGGCTATCGTTCAGGTACACAGGACCCAAGCTTTATATAGTACAAGCACTTTAAATTAGGCCCAGACTTCCACTAGTAGCCAGTGTAGAGGGTGTAGAATTGGTTTGATACAGGCCCATGCACTTGTTCTTGTTAGCAATCATGCAGCCCTTTTCTGAACCAGCTGGAATGTCCAGAGCATCTTTAAAGGCAGCCCCATGTAGAGCACATTACAATGGTCCAACTGGGTTGTTACCAGGGCATGTGCAACTGTGGCAAAGCAGTTTTCATGTCTGTGTGTGTGTGTGTGTGTGTGTGTGTGAGAGAGAGAGAGAGAGAGAGAGAGAGAGAGACAGAGAGACAGAGAGAGAGAGACAGAGAGAGAGAGAGAGAGAGAGATAAATAAAAATGGCTGCAGTTGATAGATCAGCTGCAACTGAAGGAAGGTGCTGCTGGCCACCAGGTCTACTTGGGACTCAAGTGAAGCTTTTGGATCCAGGAGCACCCTCTAGCTATGAACCCTGCCCCCCCTGTGAACCCACTGTAACAGCTTGCCCAAGAAGGGGAAGTTGACTTATTGGTTTATAGCTGGTAATAAGGCCAGAGTCCAGGTTTGGCTTTTTAAGGAGTGGTCTTATCACAGCCTCCTTTAAGGAAGCTGGGACCACTCCCTCTCTTAGCGAGGTGTTAACAGCCTCCTGGATCTAGGTGCAAACCCCCTCTTTAGCTTCTCCAATTAACCATGAAGGGCAAGGTTCAAATGGACAAGTAGTAGGATGGACAGCACCAAGCACCCTGTCCATATCACTAGGCTGCAAAATTTTGCTCCACTGCCTCTACCCTGGAAAAGTACACAAGACATAAGTTTCAACCACCTTCAGTCATTTTTCTGGAAACCTCCCCGGGTCAGCTGGGGTGATAAGCAGGAAAACAGTGGGTGAAAGCTTTGGCCCTGGATTCAGATAAGTATTATGGCCAGTCCTGCAGGCTTTTTTAATGACATCCACACTGAGTTCTTAGGATCCAGGCAGCTGATGTGAAAATGCAACTTCTTCAACTAAATCCTCCATAGTTTTCAGCACCTGGGTTCCATTGCTCCTAGCAAAATGAAAGTAAAAATGTCTGTCTCGCTTGAAAGGAACCCCTGGGAGCAGATCCACCAAGGAATGACAGGCTGGTTTTATTCAGTCACATCTCTGGCACATGAGTGGCTGCAAAGTACTTTCAAAGACAAAAAGGTCCATTAAAACGCTTAATTATTCTGATTCCATTTAGACCTCCCGGGTTTCTTCTCCAGCAGGCTGACAATGTCAGTTGAGTTTGTCATGCACCCCTGTGCAATCACTGCCTTGAAAATGGGCTTGCATTAATATATCTATTTACAAAACATGGTGATTCGCCCAAGGAAAAACACAATTTCTTTTCAGTTCACATTTACATATGTCAGTGAGCCCACCTCTCCCTCAGCCTCCCATGCCTTGCCAGTGGCAGTGGTGAAGCTTTTCCCACTCTTGCAATATAATCTTTTATCCCAGCCAGCATCTTCCAAGCAACTAGAGCAGAGCAAGACAGAAGCTGTGCTCCAAAGAACTGGAAAACATCTGAATTCAGGTCACACCATGTTCAGAAGAGCGAGCCTGGGAAAATCAAGCCAGCAACCTTTATCAGTGCTGAGGGAGGAGGAGGAGGGATGCAAGGCATTTGCTGAGGATGGTACAAACTGCGGACTTTCTATCACACACACACCCCTCTGTGCAAAACATTCATTTGTGAGGCTTAGCAAACTGCTGCTTTCAGTTTAGCGTTTTAGTGCAGTGCTAACAAGGGATTGGTGAATCTGTCTCTTCCTCCTGTGTTCAGATTTTTAAAAATCTTGAGGTCTCTCTCTCCCAAATATGAAAAATTATACATCTGTACCAGCCAAATAGATTCTTATTCAAAACAGATGGAAACAACATTCTCACCCATCTGTACCAGCCAAATACGATAGGCACAGCTTTTCCCAAACACAGAAAAGATCATATTATATCTGCCTGCACGTATCTATTAAAGTTGGTGAATCTGTCAGAAAAGAAGCAGCAACCTTAATTCACCACTCAAGTAGTTGGACAGGTGAAGAGTCAAACCATTCTTTCAGGAGAAACATGGAAAGCCCTTAATTTGGAGGGGTGAATCTTTCAGTTTTCTTTTTTCCCTACATTAAGTTTCTTAAAAATAATTTTTTACCTTGAATATGAAAACCTTTTCAAATTGTAGATACTTATCCTACCTGGAACGCAATGTTCACCCATCCTTTTCTCCTGGCATTGCCTGTCCCTGCATTTGTGAAGCCAGAAGTGCCCAGACCAGCCTACATTTGTCCCATAGTCAACCTCATCCCTCATATTGGATTAACAGCAGAACAGCATCAGCTGAAACCCGCTACACAAATGGCCTTCAGGACATTGCATGGTTCGAGTGCGTGTATCCAGTCTCCTAAATGAACACTTGTGCAGATGTGCTCTTGTCTATCTTGCTCGTTCTGGGCACTGCAAATATACATATTGCCTTGTTGGTTAAATCAGACCAAAGACCAGAAAGGAGCCAGCCAGATCTTCTTGGGAACCTCACAAAGCAGGGTACAGTGTTGATGGCCCACATCTAGTGGTCCAAAACGTGCTGCCTTTTTCTCCGTTCCCTATCTTTTTCTCTCCATTGCCTCACCCTCCCATCTCTGAGACTTTATCCTTTCAGCATTGTCACTTTCATTGAGTCCATTTGTGTCTTCTCACTATTACTGACCCTCCGGCTCTAGAACTTCATCCTCTTTTGAAGACAAAGGCAAAAGGAAGCATTCAAAAGATGTTGCAAAGGTCATTCACAATCTTTTTTTTTAAGAGACTGGGTAACTCATAGGGGATAAATGGGTCTTCTGGAGGACTATCAGAATTGCCAGAAATGCAGCTAGCACAGGCTGAAGGAACACACAGACCTGATGCAGCAAGGCTGTTCTTATGTTCACCCAGGACATCTAAACCACAAGGCCTCTCTGAATCCCTCCTCAAAACATACTTAGTCTCAAAACTTGACTTAGTCATCCTTTACTGACGTGTAGATGCAGCAGCGTAGTTTGTTTATATCCCTGGAGCAGAGCTTTGGTCTTCTTCGCCTGCCCACCTATTACCCCCAGTGTTGTAGTGCTCATTTTCGAAGTTCAGGCACTCCTATGACAAATCCCATAGCCACGCTTCCAAGGAAAATCCAAAAACCATGGGCAGCCGAGTGGGTCCATATGAACAAACCAGCTCTAGGAGCATCGATCGCCCCCAAAAGTAGGTCTCTTGCCTTACTTATCCATTCAGCTCTATCAAAACACCTGAACATACTCAGAATCACAGTGAGGAACAATATGTGGCTGTTGGGGGAAATTCTTTCCCTCTGCTACTGTGGGAATTGTAGGTAAGCTCAGAGGGAACAGGAAAGTCTGGGCAGGAATAGTGTCCTGTGAACCAAAAGGGGCTAGTCCTGCGATCCCTCCCTCCCTCTGGAGGGATATTCAAGAGGAGCCTGTAAGGAAGAGCCTAAACATCTCAGTTTAGCCAATCTGCTTTTATTCAGATTAATGGACACCATTGTTTTAATTCCCATAATTACAACAGATTTGTGGGAATTAGGAACATTAGAGTTTTTTTAAAAAATCATCTCAGTCTGCTCTCCTGAACACATTTGTCTAGATCTCCCCGTTTAACTCAGTCGACCTTACAGGGATTGTGAGTAATTCTATTGCTTTTACAGTTTCCCAGTCAGTTTGGCTATTCAAGAAGTGCAGGATGTAATTGCCATAGAAACTGTTTGGGACATTTGCGTGTTCAGTTCTGAGGACATTTCATGGCCTTTAATACCATAGAAGTGTTGCATAATTGCAAGTGCTACTCAACATCTCCCCCACTGAATTTATTTCCTAATTATTGTGTTAAGGATTGCAGCCTTAACAACATGTAAGAACTTCTACTTTCTGTAATTAGGATTGACTAGATCGTGCATCATTAATAGATATCTGCTTATTTGGGAAAGTGGGGAAAGGAATACAAACCGAAGGCTACATTCACAGTTGGAGTGGAAATCTAAATGTGTGGCCAGAATTGACTAATGAATATGTTATTTGCAATCCATCTTTTGCCTGCGGTCTGAAATGCAGGTGCTGTGGATCTGGGAGTGTTTGTTATTGCGTCTCCATGGTACAAAACTGAATGGATTGTCATTCTCAATGGACATTTGTACACTTTTCAACTAAAATCGAACTGAGACTGAACTCAACTTGCTTGATAATTCAATAAGCTATTTGACACCTGCATGATACAGTTACAGCCCCAGCCTGTACAGGGACACTTTACCCCACCTGTCTAACATCAGATGGTTTCCATTGCTAACATACTAGCTTATTATAGACTACACAGTATCATACAGTATGTATTATGGCAATAATGGCTAGCCAATGTCAATTTAGTGGCTTCTGGAGCAACACAAACAGTTGCAGTGATGACACCTTGCCCAGGACCTTTACAGATGCTAAAAGATAGACCGATATTGTATTTATCTGTCTGTCTATATGCACATCATGAAAACAGAAGGCCAGTATTCAGCAAAAAAGGAAAAAAGTGATACCTTACCATCGCCTTTTATGTAAATACATACAAATATGTGGTTAAAAATAGTGGTAATGTGTTTCCCTCTCCTGCATGTACATTCTTTCTGTTCTGTTTTGCAACAGAATAAAAGTCCCCATTGTTCTGTAGAAGAAAATAATTAAATTGGCTTCTGGGTAAGGAAGAGAAAATCTAAACTGGTCAAGTTTGCATACTTGGTTTGGAAATGTAGATGGGTCCTCCATGTAGATGAAAAAGACTTCCCCAGACCCCACAGTATCTGGAAAATGGAGAAATTGGAGGTTGGACAGGAGGAAGGGAACGCCAGACATAAATAATTGCTGCATTCACAGCCTCTGGACCCTCTGTCCCCTATCTGTGGGACAAAAATGCCAGCCATCTCATCTGTGGGCAGCGGGTAAGTGACAGAGAGGGGGAAGCAAAATGCCCAGCACTGCATTTTTCTAGGCACCAGCTCTATAAAAGGCCATCCAGACAGGAGCAGAATGAAGGTATTAGCCCAGGAATGACGACTGAGACTTTCCCCATCCTCTTCTGTGGACATGATAAGTGACCCTGGCAATAGGCATGTTTTGGCAGCAGCTGTGTTGGGGGCAGAGGAGTCAAAGAATGAGGCTGGTACCAGGCTGGTGTCGGAGAACGGTGCAGAGCAGGCAACGCTGAAGGAATTCGAGAGGAGGAGAAACTGAAGGGATGGGTCAGGCACTGTCCTGTGCCCTGCAAGGTTAGCCCCGAGGTCTTGGTAGATGGGGCAGCAGGTGGGGGTGAAGGAGGGCACCTTGTGATCCCTGCATGAGATCCCAGAGCTGCCAGAATGCCTTTCTTGGGAGAATGAACCCAGTGTGTAGGATGATCTGTTCCTGTCACCACCCGAGAAAGCAAGAAAGCTCAGGCATCATAGAATCATAGAACAATAGAGTTGGAAGGGCCAGGAAGGCCATCGGGTCCAAACCTTGCTGTTGAGGACACCAAGTCACACCATCCCACGCAGATGGCTGCCCGGTTTCTTTTCGAATGTCCTTCAGGGATGTTGGCAAGCAGAGAGGCAAAAGGAGCATTTGCGCTGAGGGGGTCCCCTTAAGGCCGATCCTGTCAGCATGATGGAAGTCAGCCATAGAGAGTCGGTGGGGTGTGCCGGTTAGGGTTCTGGACTGAGCCTCGGGAGGTCTTGGCCACGAAGCTCACGGGTTAACTTTGGGTGAGTCACTCACTGTCAGCCCAGCAGGGTTGTTGTTGCAGCATTAAAATGGACTGGTGGAGAAGCATGTAAGCCCCCCCCCCCATGTTCCTTGCAAAAGAAAAAAAAAGATGGGATAATAATATAATATAAATAATATAATAGCCCTGTCCTTTGAAATATCTTTTAATATATCCATTCCAAATTGCCACTGGAGACAGTATACTGAGCAACAAGGAGTCCACTGAGTGGCTTGTCTGGTCGCATTCGCATGGTGCACTGAGATAACTTACTGATCACCCATTATTTATAGCTAGAGTGCTTCTCCCCAAAAAAGAGAACAACAAATTCCTGTGGCAGATACTGCAGAATGTGAATGCGAGTTCTATATTCAACCTTACTGATCTGGCTATTCACCTGTATCCTGAACTGACATATTTCCCCCCTTCTTGCTTATTATTTTCTTACAGAACTCTTGGGATCAACTAAACGGCTGAATGTGAACTACCAGGATGGAGATGGGTAGGTAACATCTGTTTATACAGTAGCCAAAGTGTTGATGAGCTGGAAAGAGAACATTTCGCTTAACAAAGGATAAGCAGTTTTATAGTTCCTCCATATCCTCCCACCCCCTTACAGATTCAAGGATAAGAGGAAGCGCTCTGGGGTTTCGGTCCCATTGACTTTTTGTATAACCTTGGGTATCGTTTCCCTTGCAACTGAGAATCCAAAAGCCATGAATAGGGAAGGAAGTCCAGTTCTTAAACAACCGCAGGGGAGATGCCTTGTTGAAATAACCGGATACAACAGTATTTCCCAATTTAGTGGCCTCCAGATGTTTTGAACCAGAACTCCAGCGCTGCTGACCATTGTCCATTCTGACTGGGGCTGATCGGGGTTGAAATATAAAACATCTAAAACGCACCAATGTGGGGAAGCTGGGATAGCGTTTGCATCATCAGCGTGATTTGAGGACTACAGTAATAGGCACCTACTTGGAGGGCAAGAATTCATTCTCTACTGAGAAAAATACTACAAAATACCAATAGTTTCCCGGAATAGTGACAAGCAAATCACAGTGGATTAAGGTCGTAGCATGCATTACAATTTAGCTCATGCTGCTTAACTAATGGAACATGTTCCTGTATTTCTCTTCCTATAGTACCAATGTTACTTCCCCCTGTCCTATATGTGTGTACCGCAAAATGTTTGCTCCTCAGTTGTCACTTTCCCACACTCATCTGCTTCCCCAGGCTAATGAAATTGCAACCAACACCCACAGGTTTTCAGATGGATGTTGAGGTAAATGTGGCTTTGTCAGACTTCAGTCTTGTGACAGGATCCTAGTTGGAAGGGCAAAGAATGCACTAACTTCTGAGCCAAGATGCTGTATGAGATAAGTATCTGTACAAAGAGACTCTTCAAGAAACATGGCCTAGGAGTTTAACTGGCTCTTATTTCCCAAAGTTTCCATCCATACTAAACTATGGAGAGCTGGAACAGGCCAAGTGCAGAACAAACAGGTTGGAATTAGGAAATAAAGATACAGAGATAATGACAATGCAGGGCAGCTCTTCCTTTGTTTACCAGACTCAGGGCTCAAATGTTGACAGAGGGAGCAAAAGGTGAGCCAGCCCAAAAGCAGCCACGATGACCTGTCATGGGTGGGTGTTAAGGTGACTGCGACAGGCCTCGGGCTGCAACACTAGTTACGTGGGCGTACACACATGCTAGAGCAAGATGGTGCTCAAGAACAGATGTCAGCTGGCCTGACGGTCAAATCTTCCTTCGAGGCAGCCATATGGGACAGGGTCCTCTTCCATGCCCGAGGACAGCAGGTGAGTTTAGAGGGGCACAGGGCAGGCCATGCGTGGCACACATTGATCGGTCCTCCTCCAGCAGTGCGGGGGGGGGGGGCGGGGGGGTGATCAGGGAGCTCTAGAGGAGCAGCCATGTGGCTCTGGCTGCAGTTCCCCGGCAGCCTGAGGGAGATGGCTAACTCTGCCTAATGGTAGGACTGGCCCTGTCCTTAGTGTTAATGCTCCATCAGGTGTGCAGTCCTGTTGCTCAGACACATCCGTGCAGGGCTTAGCAGCTGCAGTGGAACATCTCCAGAGGGCTCCATTGGGTCCTGGAGCGGTCAAACCCCGATCTCCGAAGTTAACATCGTACCGCTAATCAGCATGCCCTCTTTTTGCTGTGATTGCCTCTTCAAAAAGAGCGGCATTGCCTATGAATTCCAGCTTGCAGCCAATGGGTGTGTTGGCTGGGGATAATGGAACTGTATTCCAACCCATCCAGAAGGCTCCAGATTAGGGAAGGCTGGTCTTGCTTCCTCACTCTTGGTCAGGGCTTCACTCTCCAGAAGGCCTGCGGGACAGTGAGGGAGGCTTTCCCCCTCGCTGTCCGGGAGAGCTGCTCCTGCTGCACTTCTCTCTGCTTTGCAGCAATTACACACAAGGGAGCCCTGCCAGAAAGGAGGGCGACCCTAACGCAGTAGCAGGCTGGACCATGGAGATCAGGTGGCCGCCTGAATTGCCAGAAAAGAAGGAATGCAGCACCAAAAAGGAGGGCAAAGGGTTACGTAACATCTCCCTGTGCTGATTTAGATGTGCAGGTTCATGTTTTGGGAAAAAAATGTAATAATTTTAATAGAGGCACAGCAGATATCGCCACAGAGCCAGTAACTGGGTGACCCATGTGCCTCCCTGCTTAGCCTGTTGTGCAGGTGCTAAATGGGAGCAGGTGTTGGTTCTCCTGGTTCCTTTTTTAATCTCTGAACCAGAATGAGACTGGGCAGCCCTTCAAGCAGAGGAGGATCTCCCAGTGGCCTTTCAAAGAGAGAACTATCTGCTATAAAAGAGGGCACCCAGGCAACCAACAAAGCTTTGGTTGTACCCCATGGGGTATTATTATTGCTAGTATTCTATTATGTTTGCATCGCAACTTTTTCCTCTTGTGAGGAAGCCATGGCAAATTACATAGCTCCATTTTATCCGTAGTACAACAACCCTGTGAGGTAGGTGAGGCTGAGAGTGAGAGACTGGCCCCAAGTCACCCTGTATTGTTCGCTCTAATGGCATGGAGAATTAAACCGAGGCCTCTAAGTGCTTCAGGACCCTCCCGTGTTGTCTGTTATCCCTGCTAGGCAAGGGCAGTGCTGCTGCCTTCCAGCGCTGTCCACCAGAGCTCTCTGGGCCTGCCTCTTGTGTGGGCACGTTGCCCTTTTGGAGCCTCCGGCCAGTCTCCTGCCTGCCAGGTCCCTTTTTAGTGGCAGAGGTTGCTGTGAGGATAATTGGGACATGAGCTTGCAGGAGAGGCGCAGCAGGAGCTGACTGCTAGCCGGCCGCCTGGGGCTAAGGGAAAGCCCTCCCCATGGCTACTGTCCTTATGTGCGAGGGGTTTCCCTCCTTGAATTTCACCCTGAAATGGCTGCTAACCACCCCTCGTTCAGAAAAGCTTCTCTGTGAGGTGGATGGACCGCCTGCCCCCGTTCTGCTGTGGACATTCCCCCAGAGCCAGCCATCGGGCTGGGTGACGACTTAAGTTGTCCCTCACCCTCTTCAAGCTTCATCGGGGATAAAGGCTCCCAGTTCTCCACTGCCTTGGAGGTTTGGTCCCCGTCGGCTCTGCGCCTGCCTCGTCCCTTCTGAAAGAATGAAATGGGCACCGAGGAAGGGAAGGCGGGAGCTGGGTGGGTTGCGGGGGGCTAGGGAAGAGCCTGGATAAACAAGCTTCTTTCACAGGCCAGAAACACAGGGCCTATTCATCCTCCGTGGCCTCACACGCTCAGACACTGGGACAGCCATGCGGGGAGAGAGGCCGCCAGAGCCAGGGCCACATAGGGGAGGAGATGTACTCCATGCCCGGGACTGTGTTCCCAAGACCACAACGTTCATTTTTCTGTCTGCTTCATGGTCAGCCCTGCCCAAAAAACAAGGCACTCCCCATCCTCCACCAGCAGTCACTCTTCAGGACTGACTTGTAACATTGCTTATAGGACTTCTCATGCAAACCCCTCTTTCATTTAAGAGGAATGAAAATGCCACTCAGACACCTTTAGCACATTTTGAGGTGCAGCTGCTTAAAGGGTTTCCGTATCTTTAAGGGCTGCATGGCAGGGAGAAATTTGGCACAAGCATCTTCTCATTTTAGAATAGTTCAGTGATTAGAAAAGCCGCACTTAGATAACTTTTCCTTTCATGCCAGTTAAAAAGAGGCCCAATTGCTCTGTTAAGCTGGAAACTAGTATTCTAACTTCTGGAGTAGATCTCCAGATGTTTTGGACTTCAACATCCAGCTTTCTTGACCATTGGTCATGCTGCCAGGGCTTTCTGAGAGCTGAAGTCCAAATAATCTGGAAATCTACCTCCCCGCTCCCATTCTAAAGTACGCTGCTCTATGCCACTCCATGTCTTCCCATACAAGGAATATACCAGTCTAGTGAAATGGAATATCGGAGCACAAAAGCCAGTATTGGACCCAATAGGAAATTGTTCTGTGCCCCAAGAACCATGCTGGCAGAATCTTCCCATCTACCTAAGTATACACAGCATAGTCTCAAAGAAAGAAGAAATCAGGTTTTGTATAAGGAAATGCAGGAAAGGGGAATTTATCATTTGCACTATAGCGTCTTTCATTTTGGTCTAAGAAACTTGGAAAGATACAAAAACAAAAATAAACAAGCCAGCCTGTTACTGGGGTTGCTGCAGCTGATGTTAAAATTACACAAAGAATGCCTCATCTAACAGAACTCTCTGTGTGTATATCAAAATCTGGCTTTTGTGTAACAGAGCTCGGTCCAGTAACTTCTCTGGTAGCTCTTATTCCTTCTGCCAGGCGTGGCAATGGATGCGTCTACCAGAGCTTCAGAAGCAAGTGGGAAGGTGGGCTGGTAGAGGAAGGCAGGGTTTCTTTGAAAATACCTCTGTTTGGGATAGCAAACTAGAAAATCCAGCTTTCTGTCTTCAGAATGGAAGATACTTGGTGAAATGGGATTGCAACTGAATGATCTTGAATGTTATCCGCAGATTAGATGTTGCCATTTTTCTCTTCAGGCTTAATTAGAGCTCTCTTTTTGGCTTGGTAGCTTTCATGACTGTTCGGTGGTGACTGGGTCTTTAGGAAGCTTGTTTGGGCAGGAAAATCCATCAGATATAATGTCAGTGGGTTTGCTGATGTAACACAACTAAAGATATTGAGCATGTGATGGAAGGAGGACAGTGTTATGATGCAGTGGTACCTCGGCTCACGAGCTTAATTCGTTCCACGATTCAGGTCGCAAACCGAATTGGTCACGAACCGAGTCAAATTTCCCCATAAGGGTCAATGTAAATAAGGTTACTCCGTTCTGAACCATATGTAATAATTTTTTTTAACCACAAAAATATGAATCAAAGTACAGTACAGTATGAAGAGAGAGAACACTAAGCTTGCGTGAGGCGACTTCTGGCATGGAGGACAAGGGAGGTGGGTGGGGAGGAGGCTATTGCTTGGAGGGAGAGTCTGTGACCGTGATCTCGACTAGAGGAAGCCGCAACCACGTGTCAGAGTGGGGAAGATGGCCGCGTTCATGTTCCTGTGTGTTCGTCACCCGATGCAGAGTTCACAAATGGAAGCAAAATTGTGCCGAACTTTCTGCTCACGAACCGAATTGTTCACAAACAGAAGTGTTTGTGAACCAAGGTATTACTGTACATCCATCACTGGTGACTAGGAATGTTTTGGAAGGCATTTTTAATTGCTTCTGTAGCCTGACCTTCCTCCAAGGAGTTCAGAGGGGACTGCTTGGCCGTTTTCCCTCCATTTTCTCTGCACAACAAACCCATATGGTAGATTAGTCTGAAGAATTGTCTGGCCCAGGCTCTCCCACGTAAGTTCATGATTGACTGGCGTTTTGAACTAGGGAGTCTTTCCAGACAGAAAGTTCCTCCTGGAATGGACACAGCAACTGTTGCATCTTTTTCTTCTTAGTGGAATTTCTGTATAAAAAGAAAAGAGAGTGAAGCAGCAGGAAAACATAAGCAGGTGTCAGGTGGGAGAAGATGCCTTCTAGGCCTGGCATCAGTGAAGCAGGCCAATGGCCTGGTGAAAGCCTTATCTGGAAGCATGCTTGGCCCATCAGGTTCTGGGCCAGAGCTCTGATCATTGCACCATGCTCTCAAAAACTTTGCTGTTTGATTCGTGAAACTGCCAAGGATTTGGAGTCACAGGTCAAACAAGTGTTACCAAATGGAAGTGCGGGGACGGTAAGGCTTCAGCATGTAGCTGAAGGCTGGAGATGATTACAGGAAATGTGCTGAGAGCTTTGATGCCACTGCCACACACCTCGCAGTTGCCTTGCACTTGAGCTGAGAAATGGCCTGCATGACTCCCAAGAGGAAGGACAGATCGGGTGGAATTGGGATGTAAGTTAAGGGGTCCCAGGTGCCTGGCTCCATCCAAGGATGCTTTCCCCTTCCCTGTTCACAGATTTTCAGCACTACACCATGCAGCTCTGGTTGGGAGCCTGGAGCTCATCTCGCTGCTGCTGGAGGCACAGGCCACGGTGGATATCAAGGACATCAATGGTAAGCAGGCTGCTTGCCTCCTCCTTGGCCTTCTCGCCAAACTTCAAGCTGGAAGAAGACCCAACTTTTGTTCCCCCAGCAGCCAATGTGAGGCAATGCCCTTAAGCAGCCCCATGAATTGAAATTGTCTTGAACAATGATGTGACGGCGAGTGTCGTTCTCACAGAGAAATCCAGTTGATTAAGATTCGTGTGTCATTGGCAGGAAGTTGTGCTACCCTCCCCTTTTCCACTCCAGAATAAAGCCCCTCACCAATCCCGCCCACTGTACCCATGGATGGCCAGAGGGGCAGGCAGATGTTTGGAGTTTAACTCCCACATCTCTGGACATCGGCGTACTGAGAGGGGCTTCTGGGAGCATCAGGCTGAAACGCTGTCTTCTGCCAGCCCTGCCCTGCAGCTCCCACATCGTGCAGCCAGCCCGCTGATGCTGCTGTCTCCTTACAGGAATGCGCCCGCTGCATTATGCTGCCTGGCAAGGCAAGGTGGAGCCCGTGCGCTTGCTGCTGCGGGCAGCTGCTTCCGTCAACATGGCATCGCTGGATGGGCAGATCCCGCTGCACCTTTCTGCACAGTATGGCCACTATGAAGTGGTGAGTGGAGAACCACTGGGGGGGAGGGGGGAGACTTCCTTGGCTTCTCCAAGCCAGATCACAAAACCCTCTGTCCTTCCCACTGCACAACCACCCTCGTCTTCTCACCTGTCTGTCCCAGCACCTGCACACCCACTGGAAAACTACGTTATGACGTTGCTGCATTAACCAGACTCCCCAGCACAAAGCATGGATAGGGCTCTCAAGTTACTGTGGGAAATGGAAAGAATTCACTTTCAGTATCCAGGATAACCCCCTGCCTCAGATTTCAGCAGGAGGTAAAGAGGGAAAAATGGAAAAGTTACCTCGGTCTGAGAAGTAAGAAGCTGTGCGGTATTTTTATCCTGAGCAAAACCCATAGCCAAAGCTGTGTACACTTTGCTCTGTAAAATAAAAAAAGCTCCCTTTTAAGAATATTTAGATTCTAGTGACTACAACTGTGCAAATTTATTGCTTAATGATTAGGGCCAGGGAACAGGAAATGGCAGACATGGAAAAAGAGGCACATACAATCTTAAACACTTTCCAGAAGCAAGTGTAAAGTTCTGCCAGATTCCTGTGAGCTTCCATCAGACATTGTTCCCATATTTTCAAGCCTCTCCGTACACTAGCTAGAACCTTGCACCCCCTCCCACAAAAGTGGAGGGGGGGAATGATGAAGTTCAGGTTCTTTGAATACCAGGCCCTGCATCAGACACCAGATTCAGGGACTGATTTGGATGAGCTCAGCAGGAGAAGCAGAGGCCTATCATAGGACCAGTAGGATCAACAAACATTTTGCTGTGGGTGTTTGCAGGAAGAATTTGAATTCATGCTGCATGGATCACAGGAAAGCAAGTTGTGTTGCCTGGGGCCGATTTTCCCCATTTCACTTTCTTCTCTCCATGTTCCTGCCCTTCCACCTGCAGTCTGAGATGCTGCTCCAGCACCAGTCCAACCCATGCCTTGTCAACAAAGCAAAGAAGACTCCCCTGGACCTGGCCTGTGAGTTTGGGAGGCTGAAGGTAAGCCACTGCCTGCAAACTGAGGAATTCACTTTCTCATCCCCAGAAGGAAAAAAGGGGGCACCAAAGCACATGACATCTGTGCCTGCTAATTTATATGCACAAATGCAAAATTAGAGATAATAGATGCAATTTAAATAAAAGCAGATAGACTCGAATGTGGCTGACAGAGCCCCAGTGAGTCTGGAGTCCTGATGCTGCTGATGGGCTACTTGTCATTCTTGTGGATAATAGTTCTGCATCTGTAAACTGACTTGGACTGTCAGGCCCTTCAAGGGAGACGTCTGGCCGCATTGCTGCATCTGCAGCCAAGCCATTCAGAGCACAGGGGGCAATGACAGGCCCCGTCTGTAGTCATCTACAAGGACATGGTTACAGTTGCAGTGGGAGGCCCAGCACATTTGTCAAGAACAACGAATGATGTTTGGCCCTGGCCTGTGCGACGTTCCTGAACTGACCTCGCGCGGATCTGAGGGCTGCTGACATGGAGACATTTCAGGGGTCGGGGTAGAAGAGCACTGCAAAGTCTTTAGATGTCCCTCCCACATTCCAGAAAGGGGTTTCCTGGGGCAACCACACAACAAGGGCATGCAAATGGGCCAGAGGCCTGGAGGGCCTTGTCATGATGCTGGGACATTAATGCAGCCCGCAGAGGTCTCCATTGCCATGGCAATCCAGGCAGCAACCAGGACTTTCTCCACCACTCCCATCAGAGACCAGACAGTGCCTGAGCTCCAATAATCCCCACAGGCTGCAAAGGCAGAACCAAAGCCAGCTGGGAAAGAAGGCCTGGGATTCCAACCTGGCAAAGCTGGGAGCTAGCAGTGAATTCCAGTCTCCGATATTCAGGACAGGTGCAGAGGCTGCTCAGAAGGAATTCCTGGGGTGGGAAGCATCCCCCTGACCCCCTTGGGGAGAACTGCCAATATATGTGCAGTGGCTGGTTTGAGCACAGGGGGCTGTGGGGAATGGCGACATTCTCATCTCATCCCGAGGCAAGGGGGTGGCGTGAATGGACTACTTTATCACAAAAAGGCTATAGATAGCACAAGCAGGCCAGAATCACGGTGATGTACAATAACACTCCCAAGGCCTCCAGGGTGCAGAGCACGCACGATGTATGTGTCGTTATTCCTGTAGGTGAGGTCAGTTCAAACCTAAAGTCTCTCAGTGGGGCGAAAAGGCCCTTGAAGAAGAAACTGTTTTCTACCCCAGAGACCTGTCCTGCTTAACTGCCCTGGGAAGCCAGAAAGCCTGTGATGGGGAGGCTGAAGGAAATGGGCAGGTGCAGACTGGAGAAAGGAAGAAAAATGAGAGGGTGGTGATAACGAGGATGACCCGATTCCAGAGGGCCCAGGATTTCTTCTCCCTAAGAGTTCTGAGGCAAGGCAGAGACAGCTGTGAATGCTGGAATGGAATGAGTGGCTTCTGAGAGACACTGGTCCTCCTTGGAGATCGGGAAGGGGCAGAGAGCTTGGGTGGGATCCCGGCCCATGTGCCTTTCCCACACCCTCTCCAGCATCCCCCCAAGTGCTGCGCAGATGGTCAGAGGGCCCTATTCTCCCATCAAGGCCTATTGCTACATCTGCCCTACTTGGGTGGGATCCCGACCCTATAATTAAAATCCCTGCAGCTAGGCCTAGCTGCACTATTTCCTGCACTTCCCCAGACATTGTAGCATCATCGTTCATGAGGGCTGTTGTGCAACCAGACTTGGACCTCCAGCGTGGCTTATAGTGCAGCTGCCTCCTCTCACCGAGGATGTATAACAGGGGACCCCCCCACCCCCTTCTAACACTCCCCCCCTCAACAAAAAATTGGCTAATCTGCATCATTCCTGGAGGAGCAAATATGGAATGGATGTGAGCAGATTGACTTCCGAGAGAGTATCAGCCATTTGGTCCTTGGGAGCAGAGGAAGGTGCCTTGTGCTGGATCAGAGTTCAGGTAGTCTCCAGGTAATGGACGAGTTCCTTTCCTGGGAACATCCTTAATTCAGAGTTGTATGCAAGTCAGTTCACATGAGTAAGCCAAATGTTGGTCTTAGTATATGCATATATTTTACCTTTCTATGCATATAAAACACTTACAAAACACTTCCATATTCACTAAAACATCTGAAACACAATGCAGCATAGTAGTAATACAGTAATAATAAAGTAACTACAGGTACCAAAGACCGAGAAAATCTGTATGAATGTGTGTAGATATATGGTATTGTACAAAAAATAAATAAAATGAACAGTTCTTACAAAAGTTGAGAACATTCTTGAGGTCACATTAAGCCTAACATGGACTGATGGTGATGGAGATGGGCCTGATGCTGGGAGTCAGGGTTTGGTTGTGCTGCTGGAGAGGTGGGGTCACTCTGCTGAAGTCGGCCTCAAGTGTTGCTTGCCCAGCCATTTTCTTTTTCTCACCATAAATGACCTTGAGGCAGCTGAGGGGCTGGTTACAAGGAGAAACGCTACCGAAAAACCAAAGGGAAACTATGCATTCTTCATGTGCTCCAGAGCATACTGCCTTGGGTACGCTTGAGCTGATACCTAGAATGAATACTGTATCTCTAGGGAACTAGGCGACCACTAATGATGCGTCACTAAAATGTCACATAGTTCCCTAGAGATAGTTGTGGCTATCCGTAGCAAATCTCCATCGCTAGAGAAAAGCTGTGAATATCTGTAGGGAACTACATGACTACTGATGACGTGGTCCCAAATGTATTGTGTTGTTCCCTAAGGTTTATGGCAGTCCACAAATTCGTAAGTATGGGTTGTTTATAACCTGGATCTTTGTAATCTGGGGACTCCCTATATTGGTCCATTTACTCTGAGTGGGAGTGGCTGCCCAGGGTCTCAAGCAGAGAAGGATCCATCCCATTACCTGCCATGTTAGCCTTTTCTAACCAGAGGTACCAGGGACTGGACCTATGGCCTTCTGTCTGTAAGGCAAGGGCGTTGCCACTGAGCTATACTCCTTCCTCTCATCTACTGATTCTGTTGAATAGGAACGGTGCAGAAGGCCAGTCGCGTGGCACACCCTCTGCAAGGCGTGCTGCCTTCAACACCCCTCTGCCTCCTCCTTTTCTGGCTATTACCCCAATCCTTTGTCGCCTGCCTCAGGTGGCCCAGCTGCTTCTGAACAGCCACATGTGTGTGGCTCTGCTTGAGGGACAATCGAAAGACCCAAGTGACCCCAACTATACCACCCCTCTACACTTGGCAGCCAAGAATGGACACAAGGAGATCATCAGGTAATCTCAAGTCCTGGCCTCACTCTGTACGCTAGATGTGCTCGTGTCAGGCCTTTTAATAAAGGGCTGAACTTTGGGTCGATATTTAGGGGGCAAAAGCAGAGGGGGAACTGCTTTCTGTCGTGCGTTTTCAGGGGCGGGTGCTAATTTCTGCAGCATATTGATTTAGACTGAAATAGTGGCAGCTGCCATAGAGAGCAACCATTTCTCCCCATGCCTCCCTAAAGGACCTATTATAAGATAGGGTCGACAGAATAGTAGCCAAAGAGCTCAGAGGACTGCCAATGCACACAAATCCCAATTGCATTTGCACACTCATGCACACAAATCCAAACTTTTCCCCCTCTTAAGAGTCACCACATGGTCTCCATCTTTGTGGCCTGCAAACTGAGCAGCAAAACTGGAAAGCTCATTTTCTTCTGGTAGATGTCTTTTTAAGCAGGGGTTGCTTGCTCTTGTATTAACCTGAGTAGTAAATGACTCAATTTCTGTGTGTGTTTCAAATTCTCTCTATAGGAGGTTTTGAACTACTGTGGTTCCTCTCAGCTCCTTGCATGAAGAAAAGCAGCAGCTACTCCATATTCTCATGCATTAAGAGAGTACAGAGAATGCTGCTTTCATAAAAGTAATTTCTGCCTACAAGGACAGAAGCAGCTACAGTCTATTCTATTCCTGAATCACCTCCTCTCTCTCTCCCATTCATGTATTCCAGAGGAAACAGGAACTAAGCACACTATTGCATGCATTGCAGATGATTGTGCCCTTAGTGTTTTTAGGATCATGCGCTAGTAGAGATTATGTTCTCCAAATTATCACTGCTTTTCAATAGTGAAACCATTATAGTGTTAGTGTTATGTCATAACTTAAGCACATTGAATTACAGGGAAAATATACCCATGGTGTGCTTACCTATTCAGTCCTTTTTGCAACACGAATAATACCCCCAGTTATTTCCCCCCTGGCTGCCCTCCTTCTCCTGCTCGTTCCGGGCTTCTCCGTCAGTAGGTAGTAGGCATCAAGAGATTGGTATTCAGGCCATCGTAATTGGATTGCTGGTGCTCATTGCTTCCATATTCCTGCCCACACAGGCAACTGCTAAAAGCTGGCATTGAAATCAACAAGCAGACGAAGACTGGCACTGCTTTACATGAAGCTGCACTGTACGGGAAGACAGAGGTGGTGCGGCTGCTGCTGCAGGTGAGACTGAAAGTAAAGCTGTAGTCCAGGCCAGGAACGATTACTTAGTAGCGAGCAAAAGCCGCTACCCTCACAGAAGCCACAGACCTCTGAGCTGAAGCAGAAATGTGGCAGCCACTTATAAATTGCCAAGAAAGGGGAAATGCACTGCTCAGAAACAAGGATGAAATATGCAGTGATTTGCATAATATTGGCATGATTGTTAATGAAGAGAGACTAAGTTAGAGCTCATTTTAAATAGCGACACAGTGTACCTGATCATGGTGCAGAAGAATATGACCAACTAACCTGCTGCTCAGGTATGCCGCGTCGCTGGGCCACAACTCTCCCCGTTCGTTATCTTGAAAGCTTGATTAGATTGGGCAGCACTTCAACTGGAGGACTGGACTCTGTGCAAGAGGGCACCTAGTCCCCAGCCTGGCCTGCAGAAACAGGAGACAGAGAGCAAGAAAGGGGACAGAGTTCACACAGTGGAAGCCTGTGGAGGGGTCCCTGGCTGGGCAGAGTGAGCGGCAAGCCCGCTCAGCACTTGGGGACCCCCCACTGGGAGCCTCGGTTTTCACTTGTTACTTCAGTACTTGCTACATCAGCAGAATGTTACTATTTCCCCCTCATTCACCTCAACAACACTCTGTGATGGAGCTAGTAATATTCCTGTGAGAAACTGAGGAGGAGGGAGCGTGGCAAGCCCAAGGCCTCTGGTGAGCTTTAACCAAGGCTTCGAACACACGGCCTCCCAGGACCGAAGCCACTGTGCCACATCACTCTCCATGCCTATGAGCTCAGGCATCCTCCTGCCCCAGGGCCAGCTCAGTCGTGGAAGAGCCCGAGGCGCTGACATCAGGCAGCAAGAGGGAGAGCCGTGGCGCACTGCGCACTCCCCGCCATCCCTGTCCCTCCAGGAGGGCCCACTGCCTCTGCCTGCATTGCTCTTGCTGGCGAGGACCGTGGAGCAGCGGGTCGCCAACTCTAGGCAGGGCCTAGTGCTGCATCTAGCTGAACCAGGCACTCGTGCTGTGGAAACTAGCTTGGAACAGGAGGGCGCTCCTTTGGAGGCTTGCTGTTAACGTCTTCTCTGTGGGTAGGGTGGCATTGATGTCAATATCCGAAACACCTACAACCAGACAGCCCTGGACATCGTGAACCAGTTCACCACCTCTCATGCCAGCAAGGACATCAAGCAACTACTCCGAGGTGAGCCTGATGAGAGGAGGGACACTGGCACAGGGCTTTTTTCAGTAGCTGCCGAGCCTTTTGGGGAGTGGTGCAGAGTTGTGCTTTTCCACCCCACCTCCCTCACTGAAATCTAATCTGCACAAGCCCCCCTTCAAAAACTGAAGGGACAGAGCAGGGGAGAACAGAGTGGCTGTGACAAACATGGGTCGCAGGCCATGGAGTAACATTGTCTTTTCTTCCCCCTCTTCCTTCTCACTAATTTTCCTCCCTCTCCATTTCATGCCTCTTCTGTCTCCCCATTCTCTCTTTGCTGTGCCCTTTGCCTTCAGAGGCATCAGGAATCCTGAAGGTCCGAGCTTTGAAGGATTTTTGGAACCTCCATGACCCAACAGCTCTGAACATCCGTGCTGGAGATGTCATCACGGTGAGTGATCGGCAGAAGCCAGATAACCTCCTGGCTTATATGAGCAGGAGGGTTCCTGTCTGCACCACACGGGACAGTGGAAGCACTGCTGTGATCAGATCTGGGAGGCCCTGTGTTTGGTTGTGGGAAGCAGAGTTAAAGAAGGATAGATATGGGACAGAGAAGAATCCGTGCGGCTTCGAAAGGAAGGCTACAGCATCTGAGCTGTGCTCTATGTGCATGCTATAACTCTGCAGAAAACATAAAGACCATAAAATGGGTGGGGAACAACAGGTCCAGGGGCCAAGTCCAACCTTCTGAGGTTCCCTAAATGGCTAAGCCCTCCTCCATTGACCACACCCTCTTTCCCCAACCATTTGGTTGTTTCCTGCCTTTTCTGCCACCTTTTCTGCCACTCAGAGTAGTGGAAATGCCTCTTGTAAGGCTTAGTTACTGGCAGCAAGAGCTTTATGCTAGAACAGTCTAGTAATTTCTGCAATGTTGGGCTCCACCTCCTTTCCCTTCAGCCCCACACATCACTGGAGTACAGCTTCTGAGAGCATCTCCAAAGTGGAATTTGGCCTTTGTGCTGAAAGAGGGTCAAATTCCCCAGCCTTGGTATGCATTCCAAGAGCAGGCATTGGATTCAGTTGAGAAGCTCAGCTTTCTTTCTTGTAAACTTGCTTTAAAAAAAAGAAAGTTAACAACTGAAACTAAGTGTTTGGCATACTCATAATGAGGTTGGATCCCAAATTAGTCATGCTCAGAGCAGATCTTATGAAACTGATGGGACTCATGATTAATATGTCCCACAGATTTTACTGGAGCTACTCTAAGTGTGACTACTCCTGAATCCAACTCATTGAATGTAGCATTTGCACAGTTCTTAACAACAGGGTTCTCCAATCTTTCTGGGCATGAGCACATCTGAGAATTTGCTGTGGGTACCAGCATACAATCAGAGGATCAGTGATTTGGTACCTGCCTGTTGCATTGGTGGAACATGGGCTGTGGCTTATTCAGCAAAAGCTGTTCTTTTGTATCTATTGGATGCACAGTTCTTCATGAAGGATTGTCTGATTTAGCCAATTGCTGTTGGTGCAGTATAGCTAATTCTTGTTTTAAATATGTGTCTCGGCAGTGTCCAGTAGCTGCTTCATTTTGAAGGAAATTAGCTGTGGGCTACTGGGGTTTTTTTTTTTTTTTGGTCTATGTTGCCAGGAGGAAAACCAGGAATAACAAAGGCCACCTGGCAAATTCATGGCTTCTTCACTTGTAGCTCAGGCACTTAGGCAATTTGTCCTTAAAGAAAAGCCTGCTCTTGTGTTTCAGTTAAACTTAGTGCCTCCCGTGGTTCCTCCCAAATGCCTGATTCTGCAGTCCTGCCTTGTGCCACTGATGGTGGGAACTATGCTCTCTCGTAGGTCCTGGAGCAGCATGCAGACGGTCGCTGGAAGGGTCATATCCACGATGCTCAGAAGGGTACTGACCGGGTGGGCTACTTCCCTCCATCCATTGTCGAAGTCATCACCAAGCGGACAGGTTGGCCTGGGAGTCCAAAAGCCTGATCACAGGCTGGGGAAGAGCGGTGGGGACAGCTGTCATTCTGCTTCCCAGTGAAACCCATTTGTTCAGTGTCTTCTCCCTCCCGACGAGAAGAATTCTTGGCCTTGTCGTCTTCTACTGCTACTGTAGAAGCTCATGACATTGGCCTCCCTGGCCTTGGTTCCTGTTTTCACGGGAGCAAGGACAAAGTATATTCGGACCTTCAGTGTCATGGTTGTGGACACAAAAGGGCCCTTTCCCCCACCCACAATGTTGTTTGTGCACACTCTGCACCAGAGTCAACTTGCCACAGTCAAGGAGGACCATGGCTTGTTGATTCATAAAAGAATATTCAAAGGTTCCCTTCTGCTCTTTCAGGAATCTCAGTCACCTTTCACACGAACAAAGAATTCAGGCGTGGAAGGTGTGGATTCCTCTTTGAACTGAACTGAGGAATCCATAACCCCAACCTCCTTCTTAACAATGGAAGAATAGGAGCTACTGACCTGGTTCACACAACCACTCCTAGTTGGCTGCCACAAAAGGTGAACCCAACGCAGTTTCCGCTGGATGGTTTATTTTTCCTGAACAAGCCACCTTGTTTTAAGTTCCTGGTACCCATGGTGGCTTGTTCTGTCATATAAACCTGGCGGAGTCATTTTGTCCCGGGTTCCCAGGTGTCTGGAGAACTGCCAGATCAAAGCAGCGAAAGGCCCTGCAGCTCCTCACTGTATCACTTCTGTCACCACCATCCCCGCATTTTCCTTTCTTTGCTGGCAGCTGCATTTACATTTCTCCAATTTTCCCATCTGTGTTTTTCTTTGCCATGACATTTGTATGTCTACTCTCAGCTCTTGCCTTTCCTTTAAGAAAGGAGCAATTATGTGTTTGCAATCCAGTTTATCCATGGATAAATCCAGACCACTGTTTATTAAATGGTAATATTTATTGAGGTGTGTATACAGTCATTCTGAAAGCCAGCCAACTGCATGGTCCACACGTAATTTCTTACTGGATGCAAATTATTCAATTTTTCTCCGCCTGTGGATGGATGGCCCTGTGATCCAGTTCTCCATATAGCTGTGCACTCACTGCAGTGAGTCAGTCACTGTTAAGTTGATTTTGCCCTGCCTTATGACACCTGAGGTTGGAGACAGTTGTTAAGAGACTTGAAAAAAGTTTAAGAGACATTTTGTTTCAGGTAGTATTTTATTTTTGTCGTAGGCATGTGCCCACACATGCACACACGCGTTATTGTCCCACAGTCACCTCTGCTCAAACGTGTTTTGCAGGTTTTAAACACAATTCAGGAACTTGCAAAGCCTGTATACTGGAGGTGAAAGTGGAATTAATATACACACCAAAAGCCATGGTTTTGCTTTCAAACTACCTTCGACTCTCTCAGTGTTCTTCAAGCATAGTTATTTAGGAATGAGGGTACTAAAGAACTGTATACAGTTCTGCAGGAACCGTATAAGGCATACCCTCTTGTGTAGGACAGACGAAAAGTCCAGGGAAGAAAGGAAAACAAAATCCTACACTCTGGTTCTACTGTCCATTGCTGGCTGCTGGGAAATTCCATGCAGGACTCTTTTCTGAAAAAGTCTGGGCAAAGACAAGCACCCCACATTCTGTCCCTCTGACCGGGGTGGACACAGTGTGGTCCCCCACACCACTAGCTATGCTGGCTAGGCCTCTAGCTCCCACCAGGCCTAGTCAGCACAGCAAGCAGAGAGGGGCTGGGAGATTTTACGTATTTATTTAGGGTATTTCTAGGCCGTCCATCACTTACGTCCCTGGATTGCTTACAACAGATCTGAGGGACAAAGGATCCGGAGAGCCACGAGTTGCCCATCCTTGCTCCGAATGTTTGAACCTGTCCAGCGGCATCACACTCGAGTTGCCCCCAGTCTCAGCAGCAGTCTTCTCACACACACGCACTCACACACCCTGCCCTGCAGGATGCTCCTGGCTCCCGTCAGCAGCCGGGCAGTCGCATGCACACCCCCTGCGCTCTGTTCTGACCTGCATGTTTTGTCTCTACATGCAGGCCTGACTCTTCCCCGCATGGTGCCCTTGCACCCGTGCCAGAGGCTTGGCAAGGGCCAGCAGGCTGCCACTGCCACCACCCCTCCTGGCGGGCCGCAGCCACACACAGACGCCTCTCCGCCTGCTTTGCTGCAGGCCCCCCTCGGCCTCCCCGCAGCCTGCAACCATCTCGCTCTGACCAGGACAGCCCCAGCAGCTGAGAGCCCAGGTCAGGGCACCGCTGGGCTGGGCTGGGCAAGCTCCCCCTGCACCCATGTGGCCTGGGGTGGGAGGGGAGAGGAGAGGAGAGGAGTAGCTGATGGGAAGGGGCCTGGTTTCAGGGGGCTGCAGGTGGATCGGCTCCTCCTCCTGAGCATTGACACCTGAAGTCATTTTTCCGCTCACACTTTCTTGCCTTTCCTTCTGCATCAGTCATATAGCACAGATGGCACAAAGATGCGGCCCTGCTGCCTTTGCACGCATGATCTCATGGTATTCCTGGAGGACCCATCCCGCAGAGTGCTCCTCCCTCAATATATGATCACTCTTTCCCTTTCCCGCCTGCCATTATCCTTCCACTCTCAGCACACTGGCTGGACACCTGGGAATACTCCCAGCCCTGCTTTTACTCACCTGCCACTGATCAATCCCACCAGAAGTCTACTTCCTCATCCACATCTTCCCTTTCTCTCATTCATTCACTCACTCACTCACTCGCTCATTCATTCAATTTGTTTGAGAGCCACCCGTGAGCATCACCCTCTCTTGCACATAGGTGTGCATTTTTGCAGATCAGAGCGTACTGGCCACAGGTGCGTGTCCTCGGCCAAAATACATGCCCTCTCATGCAGTAGGCACATCTCTGCCCCCAGATACATGCGCATGCACCCTGGTCAGCCACTCCTTGCTCCTCAGACAGCACACCTCGCCACACGCCGTCCTGGGTGGCAGATCGCTCTCGCCGCGTCTCCCGCCCTGCACTTCTCCTTCCTATTTCCCTCTGTCGCTCCGGTGTGAGACGGGCCTGTGCCACGATGCCTCTGTGAGAGCAGAGCGGTGTGAAACCAGATTCACTGGGCCTGGGGGAGGGACCACAAGCACTGCAGAGAAGGAGGCAGAGCAGAGTTCCTTCGCCACAGGCCGGCGGCCTCTCTCGGAGCAAAGGGGAGCCCAGTCAGGGCTTTGTGGTGAAGGCTGCAGGGACCCCCGGGGCCTCCGAACTGTGGTGGGCTGCTGCTAGCCTTCCAGTGCCTTCCAGTGCTGGCTTGGCTAGCTTGCCTCACGCTCCCTGGGCAATGGCAATCCCTCCCTGCCCCCCCGCAGCCCAGGCTGAAACGGCTCCTCTCTCAAACAGCAGGTGACAGGAACAGTGTGGGCAGCGAGGGCAGCATCGGCAGCATCAGAAGCGCGGGCAGCGGACAGAGCACTGAAGGCAGCAACGGGCAAACCACCGGACTCCTCATTGAGAATGTGAAGGTAAGGGGAGGGCACCTCAGTTGCACCAAATGGAGAAGCTTCCCCCCATGCCCCTTACCCCCCCCCCCCCAGAAGCCCTGCCCCACCCCCCACCCTGCCCGGCATTGTCTCCTTCCACTCAGGCCAGGTGTCCCTTCAGAGCAGTACAGGGGGCCCATGTGCACATGTGCGCGCGCACACACACACACACACACACACACCACCATTATCCCACCTAAATCAGCCTTCCCTGGGCTGGTGCCCTCATCAGCTCTAGCCAGCAAGTGGGCAAGCCTCCTGTGAGTTATAACCAAAGCACCTGAATGGCACCAGGTTGGAGGAAGTCTGAAATGGACAAAAAAGCTGATCGGTAGAGGTACAGTATCCCTCAGAGCACGGCCAGGTGAGATGTGGGAGAAAGATTCTATTGCATATTGTCTATACGTAGAATATAATCAGCCCTTTGCGGATGCTGTGGGCAACATGCTGAGCATGTAGGAAAGGCCCATTGCGCGCCAAATCCCAGGCTGCTCCAGTCCAGTCTTATTTCTGACCTGAGTTTTCACTCCCGTTTACACAGCCGCTTTTGCCTGGTGGGGAGGATCTGCAGCATCACTTCCTGAGCTCACATTCTCACAACGGACAGACCCATCCCATGCTAGGTAAGTCCCTTGGCTGGCAGAAGGCAGACGCTCGTCGCGAAGGCCGCTGCGTGGAAGCAGAGCAGCTTTAAACGGGGGAACAGACGAGGGACACCCGTCATGGTGGGGACCATCAGGTGGGGATGGGGGAGCGACAGCACACGATTAAGTGCACATTGCAGGGGCATGTTGAGAGATGGCACTGCAGGTCCCTTTGGCTGTGGAATGTCTGCTCCCTGAAGGCCCAACGCAATCTAAGCTTGGACACCTTTGGTAAAAGCTGTAACGTGTTTCGGTTTGAGCTGACATCCAGCGGTGGGATGAACAGGCCAGGAGTGGGTTGATTTTTAATTTCTGCACAATCTATATGTAAATTGCACATTCTATTTCATTGTACCCAACCTTGAGGAAGGGCAGGATAGCAGTTAAACCGAAGTCTGTGTTCACCTTTTACTTCTGAAACTTCTCCGTGGCTTGAACACAGAAAGTGCAGCCAAAGCCTTCCTTTGTTTCACTCTGTATGGCCGGTTTGTGGCTTCCGCACAAGCCCCAGTGAGACAAACAAAGGTTCTGGGAGCCACAGGGGCTCCCCAGATGACCGTGCCTTGCACCGGTTCCCTCCAAAGCTCCGGGGCTTGCTCTGACTCTGCCCTGCACCCTTGCAGGGAGCCTGATGCACCAGAACCTCTCCAACTGCAACACTGGCGACAGGATCTTCTCCCACCAGTATCTACGCCCGGAGCAGCTCCTAGAGGGGAAGGTACGAAGTCAGGCATTATCCGCAGGCACGCACGAGTCTGGGAAAGTCCACCCATCTGGGAAACCTCTTCAAGGACTCGCGTTTGGATTTCTCCCAGTGGAGCGGTGAAGGGGGAGGAGGCAACACGCGTGGGATAGGTGGCCTCACGTGTTCCATGGCCGTCTCTGTGAAGCGAGGAATACAGGAAGGTATTGTCATCCTCTTCACGAAGGACTCTCTGCCTTCCCTTCCCAGGATGCCGAAGCCATTTACAACTGGCTGTGTGAATTTCAGCTGGAGGGCTACACAGCCAATTTCCTGAACGCAGGCTATGACGTGCCCACCATTAGCCGCATGACTCCAGAGGTAAGGCAGCAAAAAACAAGGGGGCTGAGCCAAAGGGAGGGGAGGGAGCCTCGGGGTTGCCCAGCCATCCTCCATCTGCACCACTCGTCACTGCTGGCAGTCTGGGAGAAGTGGGCTTCGTGTGCCCAGGAGCAGACCAGGCATAGCATTTGGTCTTCTAGCTCCCTGTTCCAGATCCTGGGTCAGAGACACGCTGGGTAGCAGGTTAACAAAAGCATTTTGTGTTCTAGGATCTCACCGCCATTGGGGTGACCAAGCCAGGCCACAGGAAGAAGATTTCCACGGAGATTGGGCAGCTCAGCATTGCCGAATGGCTTCCAAATTACATCCCCGTGAGTACACAGGGCGGGGTGGGACCAGCCGTGACGTCCCCAGGGCTTGGCGAAGTGCTGGATGCCGTAGGAAGAGCTAGGAGGTTCTTCAGCAAAATGTAGCCAGCGTGGCCCTTTGGTCAAACATCAGGGGCAGGAGAAATGAATTGGAAGTCCCACCTCTGCCATCAGCTTCTCATGACGTTGTCTCCACTGAGCCTCTGTTTCTCTGCCTGAGAGACTAAAAGGGGGGCTAAGAGTTGCTTGCCATAGAGGATTGTTATGGGGCACATTTCAGGCGTTTTGTAAGCATTATATAAGATTATACATTGTATTTATTAACATCAGGGGACTGTCACACACCAAGTCTGGCTAGCAGTCACTGCCCAGGCTTCCCCCACCCATTCTGAATTCCACTAACAGCAGTGGCAGCAGGACGCAGTGCATGCCACAGTGATGGCTCTGGCATCCTCTCCCAGGGATGAGACATCTGTGGCATCATCATCATCATCATCATCATCATCATGACATCTGCATCATGCCTGCCCCTCCCCCATGAGGGTCAGGGCCCCAAGCAGAGCACCTCCCCCATTTTACTTCCCCCCAACAAGCCTGTGATTTGGCAGAGAGGAAGTGATTAGCTGATGATTAAGCCAGTACGTTTCATGGCTTGTGGGGATTGGAACCCAGGTCTCTGGGGTATTTTATGTGGCTGTTGTAATCTGTGGATTGGATCCAACCCTGGCACAAGCAGAGGTTGCTTCAAACTGGCTTTCCCAATCTCTTCCCCCGCTGCATCCCCACATGTATGCCTGCTCCAGAGGGTCCCCCACTATCCAGAAAAAAATTAAGGGGCTGTGGGAGATTGCAGGGGAGAAAGGGAAATGTGTTCCGTCAGTAATCCCCTCCTGCTGGTGGAACGATGCCATCGGATGTAATATTATGTTTGGAGTTGGTGACATTTGGAAACCGGTTCTTTCAACCTGTGGATGTTTTAAAGCTATGTAGCTTCCAAGACCCTCTCTTTCTAGCTTCCCCCCCCCCACCACCACCACTCCAACCATCCATAGTCTGATGTTTTCCTGGCTTTGGGTAGTCCCCCTGCTCCTGCATGCTAAAAAAAGTGCCTGGCTTGAGGTATTTTTTTCCTTTTTTAATGGTATTTTTGTATTTAGGCCTTCTGCCTTTGGCCCTGCCCAGGACTTGAATGTGTGTCCTGAGTTTTTCCAAGCTGGGCCAAGCCCCTCAGGCCAAAGGGCCTGGCCCAGCCCTTCCAGGCAGCACAGAGTAGAGAAGCGGCAAGGGAGTTCATCACAGCTGTGCTGTTTTCCAGGCTGACCTGATGGAGTGGCTGAGCGCCATTGGACTGCCTCAGTACCACAAGAAGCTGGTGAGCAATGGCTATGACTCCATCAGCATCGTGACTGACCTGACTTGGGAGGACTTGCAGGAGATCGGCATCAACAAGCTCGGTGAGGAGAAAGGAGGGGATACCGAAAGCGCAACCGGGGTGCAGGGGACTTGCGGCTCTTTCTCTCCTCATTTTGAGCCTTGCACGCATGTGCCAGGTGGGGGCAGACTGCATCCGTGCAAGAGCCTCCCGTGCGTTCCAGCTCCATGGGCAAGACCCCGACATTGGATGCTGCCACCCTGGTGGTGCTTCTCTGAGCGGGGATGGGTGATCCGTGGGGAAGGACACACGATTCCCAACAATACCAGGACTCCCATTCTGCTTAAGCCTCCCTGGCTTCACCAGGTTTCCATTCCAATAAGCGGCATGGACCGTATTGCATTTGTCCTTTCCGATGGGTGCCTTTTATGGGGGGGAGGGTCTTTAATGTGCACAAGTGGGATCACATATACACATATTTATACACATATTTAATCAGTGGTCCTTTGCAAGTCTCCCTCTCTGCAATCTACTCCTGTAGTGAATATCCTCATCAGCTTCATCCTCTGCGCACACGACTTCCTTCAGTCCAGCAAAGTCGTACTCTGCAGTTGCCAAGGAACCCCGCAATGTCATCTTCGACTTTGGCGCTCCCACCTTCGCTTGTCAAGCCCCCAAATACTGGGAGATTATGCAGGTCACAGTCTAAAACCATCCAGAAGGCCAAACAGTCCCCAGCCCTGCCTTCAGTTCTCACACATTTCTTCTGGCTTAAGCTTTCATGGGCTGCAGTCCACTTTATCACATGCTTGATGGTGGCAGTGCTTGACGATTACGAACAGGGATGCTGAGAGGAGGTGAACTGCACATAAGCCGTGATAGTGGCATGATTGACTGTAGCCAGTCCCTTCTGTCGTCATCACTGCTTGTACTTCTTGCATTTCCTTTCTCTCTGATCCAGCAAGATCAGAGAGAAATAACCCCTTGGCCTAAAGAAATAACCGCTTAGCCCAAGGTACACATACTAGCAACTCAGGATGACATTTCTGATGAAGTGGACTGCACTCTTCACACGCTTATGACACAACAAATGTGCTAGTCTTTAAGGAACTATAAGACTATTAATTATTTTTGCTGCAACTGTCAACCACGCTGACCCTCGCAGAAACATATTCTTCCATATTTTCACTTTATGGCAGTTTTGCAGACTGCATGCTCTTTCTCAGTCTCTGCCAGCCAAGGAATAGTTGTGCTTCCCACACCATATGACTGAAGTGACTGGGGGTACTGAAATACCCCCAACCCCCAATTTAGAGCTATTGGGACCTGCACATGAGGAGAAAGCCCAAGCCGAAGTGTGTTGCAGATCGGTTTGTATCTGAAGGGCACGCATGCGGACGAACAGTAAGACGCTTGTTGTGTGACCACACACATAATGCAAAGGCTTCCTCCTCTGAGAGCAGCAACCTTCCCTTCCCATTGATCTGACATCTATTCAGGGCTGGGCAACTCTTTCTTCCCTCACTTCATAATGATTATGTGTCTGTCTCAGGGTGGCCTCCCCCGCCGCACCCATGGAAGCTCAGGCTGCAGAAGCCCCAGTGGAAGAGCTTGGCACTTCCCCGGAGCGTTTCCTTCCCACCCTCTTTCATGGTCTGATTTGCTGAGGAATGATTTTCCCCCCGTGTTGGCCTGCAAGGCCTGCCCATCAACTTGAGGCTGGCCCTCCGCCAAAAGCAGCCCTTTCAAAGGGGGGGGAGAAGGGAGGGGATCCTGTCCCCTTCTCTGGAAGCAACAATTAGTGTGGCATTTGGCTCCGCATCAAATTCCCAGGGTAATTGGATGCCTGTTTTGGCAGGGGGGAAGACAGGCCCATCCACGAGCATTGTCTGAATATGCCAACTGGCTCTCTCCCCCGCCAGCCACACTTAGAAGTCATCAGGGACACGCAACCGGTGGAGCTGCCGCCGAGACCTCCCTCAAACAGGCGGTCCAGTGTCTTGGCTCCCCTGGCCCAGCCAGCTCCTCTCTGCCTCCCTCCTTTACCGGCATCCTCTGCTCCAGAGCCGGTCCTGCCCTCCGCTGTTTCACTCGATGCTTCTTGCATTGCCCATCCAGAATGTCAGCCAACGGCAGCTCATGCTACGCAGCCTACAAAATAACGAAATGGAATAAGATCTGGCTGTGTGAAACTCCAGCTGAGCTTGCCTGATTGTAGTTTGCAATTGAAGCTTTTTTAAATGACCCATTACATTTCTATCCCAGCTCTCCTCCAAGAAGCTCAAGGCGGTGCGGTGGTTCTCCACCCCCACCCACCCCCACACCTTTTTCCTCATTACAACCCTGTAAGGTAGGTTAGACTGAGAGACAGTGAATGGCTCAAGCGCATCCAGTCCTCAGACCTGAGCCTCCCCAGTCCAGCACAGAAACCGCTGGACCTCACTGGCCCTCTGTGGACATGGGATTGTGCCTTCGGTGATCTCTCTGATGGCAGGTTAATGCCTGCACGGGACACATGGGGCATGCTCCTTTACGTGAAGCCAGGTGGGAGCCCTGAGACAATACAGGCTTGGCCTCCCAAGTACCGTGCGAAACAGTGGGTTCCTCTCTAAGGCCGAGACTGAGAGAGAGGTGCTGCCCTCCTCCAGGCCCCCAGCTTGATTTTTGTCTCTCTTGTGCCCCCTGCAGGCCACCAGAAGAAGATCATGCTCGCTGTCAAGAAGCTGGCTGACCTCCGCAAGAGCCTGAGCCAGGCGGACTCCAGCACCCTGAGGCGCAAGATCCCCGGCGCCCTGGACATCGTCACCATAGAGGCGGTGGAGAACGGGGAGTGCCACTCCCCCCTCACCCCAAAGATGACCACCTTCCAGGACAGCGAGCTGAGCTACGAGCTTCAAACGGCCATGTCCAACAGCTGCCAGGAGACGCTGACCATCAAAAGTACCCAAGGCATGTCCCGAAGCCAGGAGAGCATCGGCGTGCGGTCCAGGGGCTCGGGGCACTCCCAAGAGAACATGCTCTCCCAAAGCACCGCCTCGAGCCATTCCCAGGAGAGCCTGGGCAGCGGCGAGAGCAGCAGCGGGAGCAGCGGCAGCCGCTCTTCCACCCAGTCCCACCTCACGGAAAACACTGCGGCCCCCCAGGGCCGGCCCGGCCTGGACAGCTACGGGAAGTTCAGTCCTCAGCTCGGCAGTCCCGAGGGACTCAACGGTTGTTCTGGCGGTTCTGCGGGAAGCCCTCTGAGGGAGAGGAATCTGCCGGAGGGGACGGATCAGTTCCAGAGGCCGGGAACCCTGAAAGGGGACTTCCCTCCCCAGTCAGCCCCATCGGAGGCCCCGAGCCCATGCCCCGCCACGCCCCCCTGCACACCCCCCCAGACGTCCAGCAGGGGGACAGCCCCATACGTCTTCATGTACCCCCACGTGTCCCTGAAGGCCCAGCCTTCCCCGCCCCCTGTGCTCGAGCACACCAAGGCCCCTGGCCACTTCTCCACCCAGAGGACCGCGCTGCAGTCAACCGCCCAGAAGGCCTTCTCCTATCTTCACGCTCACTGCGGTCCAGCAGAGCCGCCGCACGTGCCCTCAAAGCCTGGGGCCGAGCCGCCAGACGGCGAGGGCTTCAAGCACAAGAAGCGCTCGCACAGCCTGAACCGCTACGCTCTGTCCGACGGGGAGGCGGAAGAGGAGGAACCGCCTCCCAGCAGCTCGGTAGGCTCGTACGCCACCCTCACCAGGCGGCCGGGGCGGAGCCAGGTGCCACGGACACAGGCCTCATCGGACACTAAGGTCTTGCGCAGTCAGTCCTTCGCCATCCGTGCCAGGAGGAAAGGCCCACCGCCCCCTCCTCCCAAGCGCCTCAGCTCCGTCTCCACCGCGCAGGCGGTGGATGCAGAGTGCGAACAGAGCCCCGAGTCCCAGAAGGGGCTCGCGCAGACCCAGGAAGGTGGGGACCACACGCGTGATCAGGGTGGCCCGATGAGAAACCCGCAGGCCGTGACTGAGGGACCTGGAGCTGATGGGAGTCCCGTCCTGCTGCTCCACTCTGCAAAGCCCGCGGGTTCAGCTCAGGACGGGGCCAGCCACACCGGCTCACGTCACTCAGTCCTGGGAGGAGATCCCAGCGGTGCCGAAGCCGTGAGTGGCAGGGGCCACCTCTTTGAAAACAACCCTCCCCGGAGACGGACATTTAGCGAGTCCGCAGCCAGCGCAGCGGAGGCGTCGCGGCACAGCCCTGAGGACGCCCGATCCGACACGGAGGAAGAGGGGCTGAGCGGGCGGGAGGAGGGGGCCCAGTCCCCCTGCTCGTCGCAGAACAGCTCCAGCGAGTGCATTCCCTTCGCCGAAGAGGGCAACCTGACCATCAAGCAGCGGCCCAAGCCGGCTGGGCAGCTGAAGGCAGATGCCGCCGCGCCAGATTCGGAGCCCACCGCTGCCCAGCCTCCCCCCGGCGGGGAGGAGCAAGCAGCGCCCGCAGCCAAGGAGAGCCCCGCCCTGGAGTTCAACCTGACGGAATCCGACACGGTGAAGAGGCGGCCGAGGTGCAAAGAGAGGGAGCCCCTCCAGAACGTGCTGAAAGCCTTCGGGGTGGCAGCCTCCAGCCCAGCCCCGGTAGCCCCAGCGCCGCAGTACGCCCAGGCTCAGGCCGTCAGCATCAGCGGGCCCTCGCTGCATGTCACGGAGGCCCCGCCCCCGGCCGGGGACACTCTGGATGACAACAGTATGCAATTCCAGATCGCCGAGATAGAGAAGAGCATCTTGTCTCTGGAACGGGGGATCAGGACGTCACCGGTCTCTTCGACGCCAGCCAGCCCTGTGCCGCCGCCGTTGGAGAAGCACGGGGGATCGGTCCAGCAGAAGATGCCGGGCACAGCGACTGGTAGGCAATGGGCAAAGCTTTGGGAACCTAGCCGTTGCCTGTGGGCAGGCAGGCAAGGGAAGGTGCTTGGCCTCCGAGGCTGCCCTCACAGTGCTATTTGTGTGCTCGGGAAGATTTCTATTTGTTGTTAATGCTGCCAAGCTTTTCTCCAACTTATAGGGATGTCATGATGAATGACCCCGAAATGCCCTGTCCACGACAGCCCTGCTCAGCTCCTGCAAACTTAAGGCTGTGGCTTCCTTTCTGGAACTGCTCCAGCTCATCATTGTCTTCCTCTTTTGTTCTGCCTTTGGTTTTCCCCAGGAGGACGGTCTTCTCCGGGGAGCCCTGCCTGCTCACAATGTGCCTGAAGCACGGCAGCGTCAGCCTCCTCCTCCTTGCTTGCAGGGCAGGTTCCGGCTGGCTGGGCTCCAGGACCCCCTTCCTTGCCTCTCGCTCAGGCCAGGGCTGTTCCCAGGCTCTCCTCGAGCACCATGTGCCAGGTGCACCATTCTCTTCCTGTGAGCTTCCTTCACTGTCCAGCTTTCACATTCATACATCGTGATCGGGAGTGCAAAAATCTGGATGATTTTGGCCTTGGTCAACAGTGAAAAGCACTTATGCTGAATGATCACTTCTAGTTCCTTCTTTGTTGCCCTTCCAAGTCTCAGTCTTCTAACTTTTTGGCTGCAGTTTCTGTTTGAATTGATGACTGAGCCAAAGTATTAAAAATCTTCCATTTTTTCATTGTTGACATTAAAGTTGTATCATTCTTCTGTAGTCGTGGTTTATGTTTTCTCAGTGTTCAGCTGCAGTCCTTTTTCATTTCATTATCAACAGGAATCATTTCAATTCAATGCTGCTTTCTGACAGTAACATGGTATCTTCTGTATATTTTAAATTATTGATATATTTTTTGCAGATTTCCACTCCTCCTTCCTCTGATCCTCACTCATTTTTTCTTATGTTCTGTGGACAGACTGGACAGATAAGGAGCTAAAATATGACATTATCTGACACCTTTGCCTATAGGAAACCATCCTGCTTCTCCATATTCTTTTCGAGTGGTAGCTTCTTGTCGATGGCACAGGTGATGCACTGGGACAATCAGGTGCTGAGGCAACCTCGTGTCTTTCAGAATCTGCTATAGCTTCCTGTGATCCACACAGTTAAAGGCTTTGCTGTAGCCTGCAACGAATAAAGCATTCATCTCCTAAAACGCTTTGGTGAGCCCAGTAGCCAACATATATTTGTGAGATGATCTTGAGTACCTCTTCCTTTATGGAATCCAGCTGGGACATCAGGCGTTTCTCACTTCATAGAGGATAAAATTCTTCGTTGCAACACTTTGGGCATCACTTTGCTTCAGTGGGGAATTAGTGCAGTGATCCTGTGGGTGCTGCATTCTTTCTTGAGGACTGAAATGTGTATCAAATGTATCCAGTCTGTGGGCCCTTGTTTTGTTCTCCATATCTGTTGACATCTTTTCTGTGGCTTGGAATGGTTCTGTTGGTGTGCTGTCTACTCCAGGTGCTTATTCCTTCCACTTGCTTTCAGAGCAGGTTTTTCCTCATAGGACTCTCATAGGATTCTTTTGGAATCTCCTCTGGATAATTCTCCTATATGTTCTTTCTACCTATGTTCTCCTGTTTGTCTTTCAGCATTCCTGATCTGCGTTTGAATTTCTCTTTGACGTCTTGGATCTTCTGGAAGATTTCTTTCTCTTGTTTTTCCACATTTGTTGTTCTCTTCTGTTTCTTTGCACTGGCCATGGTAGTACTTCCTTTTTTCTCTACAGGATAGTCCTTGCAAGATTGGATTCAGGATTCTGACCCTACTTCTGTCACCTTTTGCTTCTCGCCTATTCTTAGCAATAGTGAATGCTTCCTTTGTCATCCATCTAGGCTTTTGTTTTTCTTTTTGCTACAAGTGTAGTCCTTTTGCATTATTCTGTACAATATCTCTGGTTTCAGTCCACAATTCTTCTGGTTCACACTCAATTGAATTGAGTAATGCAAAACCCTCTTCTTTATGTGGATTTTAAATTCCTCAGGAATGTTATTTAAATTGTATTTTTGGCACTGTACTGGATATTAATATTTCATAGTCACAACTACAATCTGCTCCTGGTCTTGTTTTGGCAACAACAATACAGCTTCTCCATCTTCTAATGATACAGTGTGACTGATTTCTGTAGTGACCATCTGGTGATGTCCAGTCAGCTGAGCAGTTTCCTGAAGTCTGTATTGGCTATAAATAGATGTTTGGCTTCTCAGGCTTCTGTGAGTTGTTCTCCTGCTTCGTTTCTGACCGTTAGGCCAAATTCTCCTGCAACATTTGATTCTGCTTTGTTTCCTGCTTTTGCGTTCTAGTCAGCTATGATTATCAGCATGGCTTGTTTTGGTGTGTTATCAATTTCCTCTTTGATCCTTGCATAAAAGTTTTGATTTCTTCTTATTTAGCATCTGTAGTTGGAGCTTAGACTGGAACGATGGTTACATGGACCAGTTGTTCACGAAATCTGATTGATATTATTTGGTTAGAATCTGCCTTGTAGCCTTACTGCCTGTGCTACATCATGCCTCAGTATTAGAGTCACTGTTTCTTCTCAGTTGGTCATTTCCAGAGTGAAACTCTTTGCACCTCTCTCACTAACAATGCCCCATTTAAGGTTCCATTTCCAGCTTTACGGGTTCCAGTTTGCCTTGATTCATACTTTCCACTTTCCATGTTCCCACTGTTGTGCAGCATCAGACTTTCCTTTTTCCTCTGTGCTTGTAGGCCTCCAGACTTCCTTTTGGCTTTGATCTAATTGCGTCATTAGCGGCAGCAGTATTCGTACTTGTCCTTTGCTCTTCCCCAGTAGCTCACGGGGTGCCTTCCAGCCTGGCGGTTGCATCTTCTAGCTCTACCTCTTGTTTAATTCGGAATTGTTCCATCACAGGGTCTTCTAGGTCAGAGCGATGCAGAAGTGCTTTCGCATTGCCTTCTTCGGTGGAGGACGAACCAGAGTTAGCTTGAGCGTCGCTACCTCTGTCTTTCGCTTTCAGTGCCTACTGCCACCCAGGAGATGCCCTTCCGAAGTGTCTGCCCCCATCACCATTAAGGATCCGTTCGCTTCTGCTGATGTGCCCCTTACTCTAGCATCTTGCCAGCTCTTCAGCCCCTTACTCCTGGAGAGGGCGGCCACATTTTAGCCTGGTGTCCCAGCTTTGACCATTCCACCTTGGGTGACCCTGCTAGGAGACCAGCCTAGCAAGAGAGTCTTGCTTCCTGGTGGCATTGCTCTTGGCTCCTCTGACACTCTCAAACCCCCTCACCACACTAAGGTGTACATCCAAAAGGGGGACGATGTATGTATCTCCCCCACAAAGTGCCAGAGATGCCGGCCTGCTGGCACTGGGTTACCCTTTCCATCAGGGACAAGAGGAGGAAATGCAAGGCTTGCTGCTGATTGATGCTGGGCGTGGGCTGGGTGAGCACAACAGTGGTACCTTCTGGCTGGTGAAACAGCTTTTCAAGCAGGTGAAGGGGAAGATGGGCAAGACTGGCAAGCTGTGGCAGGCAGAGGGTGAGGGCCGCAGGCAGGGAGGCTGGTGGTCTGCTTGGCTGGGCAGGGGGGGAGTCAGAAGAAGGGGTGCAGGCTTTGAACCGCCAACAGTCGGCAACCCAAAGAGAAATGTCAGTGGGTGGGGTGGGGGAATCTCACAGTCACACACAAGCCAAGCGCTCCTTTGGACTGAGAGGCTCCTGTTCAGCAGCAAGTCCCATTCCACAGACTCAGAGATGATGGGAGGCGAGGGGAGAATCCACTGAGCAGGAATCACAATTAAAATTAAGCAGTGATAGTCTCGGGGCCACACAGAAACTCAGCTTTTGGCATATAAGAACAAATTCCAGGCCTTTGCAAATCCGTCGCAAAGCTTGAGAACCAGTCAAGCTCAAGATCCCAGGTTATGCCAAGCTTATAAGAAGTATGGACTGGGCTGCTCAGGAGCAATGATGCTACGTGTATCCTTCAGAAAACCAGCAGGAACCCTTTGGAAAAATGCATAGGCCCCTCTCCTTTCACACACTCGCATGCACACACACAACCTGTACCCACAAACTCCAGAATAAAACCTATATATGCATGCACATGAGTGCAAACACACACACATACGCACGCTCCCACAGAGACGAGGTAAGAATGTCCCTGGATGGAGGAGCTGCTGCTGTGACCCCCTCCTGAAGAGGAAAGGCAGGCTGGGCCTCTGCAGACGTCTGGGTACCTCCTGCTCCTCCAAAGGAAACCCTCCTTCGAGGAGGGAAGGGCTGGTCCCTGAGCAGCCTTTTGCCGCACCTTCTGCCCTGTGGGTGGGGACCCCCCAGAGCAGCAGAGAGATGCTGGGCGCTTGCAGAACTCTGCACCTGCTCCATTGCATAACCTGAAGCTTCTGTGCTGCTGCAGCTCTGCAATGCTGTTTTCCTCTGAAAAGGTGGGGGGATCAGAGCCCAGACTGCCCTTTCCCTAGCGCCACCTTTGCAAGGAGGGCTCCTCAGCAGTTACCAAGCTCACGTGACGGGCAGGCAGCAGAGCCAATGGCTGTGCCAGCCCCAGAAGCACGGGACTGTGCCGGCACCAGATCAAGGCAACGGGGCGAGGGCAGGAAGACCAGCCTGCTCTGACCGAAAAGGCTCCCTGCCAGCACCAAAGCCTTAGGAGCAGACTTTCAACATCGCAAATGGGGCAGGGCGGGCATGCAAAGCTGGGGAGCCGAACGATCGACGGGCAAGGGAAAAGCAGGGTGCTGGGGAAGACGGGGCGGCCCCCTGGAGAAGGGTAACCAGCCATCACCACGCCTGCTGCAGGCTCCAGAAAGTCGTCTTGACCTCGCCTGGTCCAGGGGAAGGGGTTGCTGCTCTGGGTTGTGGGATTTGCGGGGGTGCTCGCTGTTCCTTTCTGGGGGAATGTGGGATGGCCATATGGTATCAGCAGCAGGGGATGAAGCTCGTCAGTGTGGGCAGATGGCAAGTGGGGGAGGCTGAGCTCGGCCGGCTTGCTTATCCACATGGGGCAAATTGCGGGCAGGTCAACCAGGGCACTAAGCCCGGCTTTCTCCTTGCAGACCTCTCCGCCAAGCACACATCCGTCGCTTCAACCAAACTGGTATTTTCAGGACCAAAATCCATCTACCAACAAGTCCTGCAGAACTCTCGCAACACAGTTGCCCCCTGGGCCACGACTGAGGTGGGGCTGGAGGCGACAGGCCCCTACCCGGTGAAGCTAGGGCCGGGCAGCAAACCCGCCTCGAGTTTTGGAGCATCCCTTTCCACGAGGCCTTTGAGCGCATCTCCAGACGCGATCCAGGCCCAGCAAAGACTGGAGCAAACCAACTCGTCGTTGGCGTCCACCCTGGAAGCTGCCGAGAAGAAAATCACTGCAGAGGAAGCAAACAGGTGAGATACCGCTTGGGCACAGAGAGGGGGCAAGCAGAAGCAAGTGCGCCCCTTAGCAAGGCATCTGCAGGCTGGCATGGACAGATCGCGGAGTGCGCAGGCACCCCAGCCCTGTGCACGCCCGGCAGGCATTTTGCACTGCTCAGGCCGGCAGCCAGGGCCAGCCTGGTTCCACGTGGCTGTTCTTGCTGGGCAGGCCCTTCATGTGCAGCAGGGTGTTGCTCAGCGGCACAGCAGAGCCGGGGCGCTTGGGAAAACAGCACCGGCACTTCCTTTATTTGCAGGGCTTCTTTCTTTCTAATTTCTAATTTATAAAATTCAGTTGTCATCTGCCCACCCCCACTACACACCTCTGGCCTCCCCAAGCTTCCTAGCAGCTGCAGGGAAACGAATTGTCCCAGCATGAACCCGCTGCTCTTGGTTGCTGTGCGAATTATTACAGGGTGGCTTGGATGGGCTGGGTCACCCTTTGCTCTACAAAAGTTTTCCTCCAAGCAGGCGAAATTGTTCAAATTGCTCTGCTAGGGTGGATTCATAAAGCAGCCCACAATTTTGGATTTGCTTTGAGCCTGTCCCAAGGAGTGCCTGCCCCGCAAGAGTTACTGCCACGACGCCGGTGGGGTTGCTCATGCCTTTCACATGTGCCCCACCTCTCTGCAGCTTGGAGAGTTTTCCATTTTGTCCAGAGAAACTCACAAGCTGAACACAAAGCAGGCTTCAAAACTGCAGGAGCTATTAAAACGGGAGGCAAAGGGAAGGCAGCAGAACCGGCATGATACGTCCCTGCCTTCCAGCCCCTGCCAACAGCTGCAGCAACATTCCAAAGTAATCGAGCTTCCAAGTCCCCTTCAGGGGCAGCCCTGTGTAAAGCATGCTGGAGAGCGGTCAGCCCAGAAGATCACAGAACTTGCAATGGCATTGGATCGGTGTTGGTGTCACAACTCTCTTTTCTGGGAGGAGGGATGGGTATAGCTTGTGCAGTGGGTTAAGCAAAGGTGCTCCTGGAAACCTCTAACACCTGTCTATTCACAGGTAAATCAGGATCCTAGAGCCGTGCTAGGCATTTAGCCCAGATATGCAGGAAAAGAGCACCAGAGCGATCATGGGAAGGGCAGCCTTCCTCCACCTCCTGAGCACGGGATGATCTCCCAGAATCTCCTCCCTTTTGTCTCGGTTCCTTTGCCTAGTGAGGTCCAGCTAAAGCTGCCACACACCTGTGCACCGCTGGGTCAGGCCGGAGCCGGTTAATAGGTTGCAGGTGCTTCAGATGTGTGCGTTACTTCCATTGCTGCTGTGCTTTTCCAAGATCTGCTTCAGTGGGGCCAAAGACAGCCTGCAAATATAGAATATTTTAACACATGTTTTAGAATATTTTAACACATATCTTTAAAAGTAAAAGAACTACCCCCTACTTACCCTCCTATGTATTTAAAGGGGAAAGCCGCATTTTGTGATTGCATCTGCCCTTGCATGTGCACATGGCGCACTGCAATACTCATGCACTTGCGTCTTTCACCCACTGTGCTTAAATGTGTAATGTTTCTGTCCTCTGACACGAATGTGAGGAGCAGGCTGTCTGATGCAGGAACTTGCAGGCGTTCTATCACAGCAACTTTAATGACCCAAGAAGCCCTGAAGCATCCCTGGGATGCTGGGAGTTGTAGTTCCAGTGCCTCTGTAGGGGCCAGGTTGGAGAAGGCCACCCTAAAATATAATCTCTGGTGATCACTGAAATAGCTCAGCCTAGCAAGCCTTTCTTGTGACAGACAGACAGACAGAAGCAGTTGCACACGGGGGTTCCTGCAAAAAGAGATCTGGTGAGGGATAAGCTCTCGACTTCTAGCCCAGCGGCTCGAGGCCCATTGAGCCTTTCTTTGTCTTGTCTCCTCAGCCACTATGGGAAAGCCCATTCAGCCAAGAACATCCTCGAAGACATCAGCAACATGTTTGATGATCTAGCAGAGCAGCTGGACGCCATGTTGGACTGAAGGCCGGCTTCCTCCCGTGGGGCAGCGCTGTGGGCTCATCCGTCCACTGTTGCCGTTCATGAGGTCAAGTGGACAACCTCAGGGATGAGTCCCACCGACTCCTTCCGGCCTCCCCAGTCTGCACTTTAACATCTCGCTCGCCTGAGCATTTCCTCCAGAGAGTGACGGTCCAGCCGGAGACGACCACAGCCAGCCACTTACATGCAGGGCCATTCCTGCAGCGAGAACATGCATCAACTCCACTTCCCCACCTGTGTCCCAGGACCTCGCCAGGCCTGTGAATGCTGACCACCCGCAACGGCGCTAAGGGGCCGAGTGAAGGCCGACGGCTTTGACTAATCATGGGGAAGATCAGTGCCAGGGATACTGAGGGCACCCTGGGAGCGACAGCCTCCACCTACACAAAGCCCTGCGCAGCGACACTTCTTGCCTGTTCCCGCATTCTGTCATGTTGAGGATGCCAGCGATGTGTCAGCCTCCACAGGCCAGGGCCGAGGGCTCAGCGAAGTCTGCTGCCACCCTGCTTGCCCAAATGAAACCAGGCTAATGCCTGGCAGCTCACACAGCAAGACAAGCCCTTGGGGCCTTTCCAGCATTCAGCAGAGGAAGCACCGTGTAATTCGGCTGGACTGAAATCCCTCACTCAGCTCCTTTCCCTGCTCTCCCTCTAAAAGCAGTTGGCACTACTTATGGCTCTCCAAGTTCTCAGACAAGCAAAATGGGTTCTACATTTCAATAACAGGATTTCAGGGGAACTGAAAACTACTTGACCTTCTTTCCAGAGGACCTTGGGCTCTTTCAATGCTTGGGGCAGGCAAAGAGGGCTGGGAGCGGGAAAGAAGATTGTCTTTTGGCTTTTCTTTCAATAGAGTCTGGGAGGAAAGGGCCGATTAGTGGGCTGCAGTCTATAGCGCCCTCTAGTGGGAACTGGCAAAGAGGATAAAACAGTGCGTGGCATGCGAATAGGCTCCCCCATCACTATAAGAAGAAACGTTTCCCAGTTCAAAAGGGTGCTTTTCCCAGTTACAAAGGATGCTCCCAACTGCCATTCAAAAGACAATGTGCAATTATCCCATCTCTGCCCCCTCAAGGGGTATTTTTCTAGAGAGAGAGAGAGAGAGAGAGAGAGAGAGACGCAGCAGCAGCAAAAAACATAGGAAGGTTAAAAGGGGAGACATTGTCCTATGGTCCCACTGGAATTGCCCAAGAAACATCTTGTCCAGAATCATCCAAGTTCTTCCCTGCCTCTTTTGCAGTAGAGAATCAAACATCTCTGTCATCCTTCTTTGTTCATTAGAGAGGGACTGAAACCCCCCTGGAGCACCTGCTTTCTCTGTGGAAAGTCCACTATTCAGTCCCCAGCATCTCCAGGTACAGCTCAGTAAGCACTTGCCTGAAACCTGGGAGAACCTCTGCCAGTCAGTGTCAACAGGACCAGGCTAGATGGACCATGAGCTGACCCAGTCTAAGGCAGCTTTCTGTCACCCACTCCAGAGATACCACCTTTGTGGAACGTTGCAGGAGACAAAGGCCCAGTTACAGCTGTGTGGTGCACCAACTCCTTTCTCAGAGTGGTTCAGCCTTGACGAAGAGGTGCTTGTGTATCAGCAACACCTGTAGAAATATGCCCAAGATGGTACAAACCTGGCATCCTATGGAAACATGACTGAACATAGGAAAGAACAATACAATCACAGACACTCGCTACTTCAGACTACAGAGCCATTTTTCCCAACCTGGTGTAATCAGAATGTGTCAGATTGCAAGTCCCACCATTTATACGTGAAGCTGTTGTTTTCTGGCTACATCTGAAATGAGGGTAAGGTATATCTGTCATGAAACTTCTGCCAACACCATCAGTGTTGGAGAAAGACAGAGCAACTGAATGGAAAACAACTGACCCTCTCATCACCGCGAAGGCCTTGGCAGACAAAGCAAGGATGCTCTGTGCTCTAGTTTCTCCATGGTGAATCGTGACGTGGCAAGTGGCACTGCTCTGGAAGGAGGCGAAATCCAAATGGAGATGGGAAAAAGCAACAAGGGCTGGCAAACTTTTAAATCTATGACATGGCCTATTGACAGGTCTTGGCCACTAACATAGTTTCTCTTTATTTTCTGGCTTCCCTTTTATCCATCTTGTCAAGTGGATTAGTCATCCTCTGGTTGATGACTAATGCTAAAAGAATAATTCAGAAAAATAGCTGCAGCCAGTGGCACTTTATAGAAAGGGTTTCTTCCAACCTTTTTTTTTAAAGGTTTGAATTTCCACACTAGCTGACATGGGATGAGTCCATTTTTTCACTGTTGATAAAACTGTAAAAGATTTTTTTTAAGAGATGTGTATATATTTTAAACGTGGGTTTGTTATATATTTACTAACCAGAGTTCTGTTGTATTTTAGGGTGTAGGGTGGAACGTTACTGTCTGAGCCACTGGGGGCAGTAAAATGCTGTTCTTTCTTGTTATCATGAATTAAGGAGTCAAATGTCCACTTTTGTCTTTCAGAGAATGCGTATTTTTAAAAAGCTAGTTCTTTATTTTAAAGATAGCGTATGCTGTGTAAATTATGTATGGATGCGATTGTGTCTAACCAATCAGGGCCACATCTGCTACATGTAGCAGGAAGTAGCCTGTGGAAATTAGTCCTGGCAAACACCAGCCAGGAATTTATTTTTTTTTTTTAAACCATCTGGCCTCTTTCTGTTAATCATGAGTTCTTGTTTTTCACTAACATCAACATAATGGTATTAAACAGTGGGAATTGTTTTCCCTTTTGATGGTTGTGTCTAGCTCACTGAGTTTCCTCTTTTCCTTCAGTGAAGTTCACCATATGAATGTTTGCTGATTTCAGGGGTTTTTTTGATTAGCAAGGCTGTTACAACTCAAAGATAATGGTCAGTCGCATACTGCTAAGTGCCGGCACTCACTGCACCTTTGTGCCAGGTACAGCTGCCAAAGTACAAACACAGGAGCGATTCAAAATACAACATGCCTAAGTGTGCACACTTCGTATGTGCCCCTTTGAAATAATCAGTAGCAGCTGTACAGAAAGGATGCGGGACTGCCTGCCAGGGTCTCAGAGACGGATGCGTGCACTGATCTGATGAGATCTATATGCTTCATGATCTGATGAGGATATAAAGTGAGCATCAGCAGCAACTGTCTGCAGTGGGTGAGAACGGGCATAAGCACAGTGTTGAGAGTGCAAGCCTAGAATCATCTTTGGAATAAGCCCCGTCAAGTTCAGCGGGACTTATTCCCAAGGTAAGTGTGCACTCAGTTGCAAACTAGATTACATGAGCCAAGAAATCTTTGGTTCAAATCTCCCTTCGGCTCTGAAGCAAGCCTCTTTCTCTGAGCTGCTTCCTCACCTGCTATGTATGAAGTAAGAAAACTGGCCTATTTTAAAGGGTGGTTCTAAGAATGCATTTCAGAGCACTTTGAAAGTTCACACATATCTCAATGCTATCAAAGGCATTCCAAATTACTTTGCTTTCTCAACAGTAGAGGTCCAAGTCTCTTTCCCAACCAGTATTGGTCTATAGGGATGACACCCTGGATGGAATTCATAGTATCAAATGAAGCAGCCAGCATCAAAGCCTCTCCCAGCTTTCAAACAATAATTACACAGCCTCAAAAAAGTGTATTGTATCAAAGACAATCATTTATTGCCATTTATATCAGGTGCTCTTGCTTTTTTATACAATTTACAAGTTTTTAGTACAAATCTATTTTTACGTACATCCCCAAAAAATCTCATAAATATAAAATATACACCATTTAAAAATGATCTGATGGATTCAATTCATTCCTAAAGCCATGCCCCGTGTTGTCCTAAAGCCCTGACTGGCCAAAAAAAGTGGGGACACAGGCTGATGGAACAAGACCTTTCAAGGGATAGCCGTCCAAAGGAGTCAGTCGTTTGTGTTTCATCTAAGACAACTGGAGAGGGAAATACCTGTATGAAAATGCAGGGAGGAAAGTCCTATTTCAGAATGATCTGGCATCACATGGGAAAAACTACAGAAAAGTGCCTTCTCTAGCGAGGCAACTGCCCCATTGCACTTTTGTTGGGTTTTACATTTGAAAATTCCCTGTGACAAACAGCTTGAGCTGCTAGGTCTCCCAACTGGTTCATAACGGGCAAAAGGGATTGTTTAAAAGTGGCTATGCAAAGTTACAGTATGTGTCCATTTCTCAAAGTTCCAAATATTACACATGAGCATCAAGTGAGAAGATGAAAAGCTTTTGGCTCTATGCTGGGAAGAGCAATGTTGTAAAAGCGGAAGCATTTTCAACTATTTCTAGACAGTAACCTATTTAAAAATATGAAAACAAGCTCCTGACCAAATTCCCAGTCAAAATTAACCAAGGCCAATAGACACATCACAACTTTTGAGAAAATGCTCGAGTGTTTGTGGAGGGGGACTTTAAGGAACACCCTCCATCCTAGCACCATGCAACAAGCTTCTTAAAAACCTTCAGTTTCAAGCATCTCTTCTCCCTGCAGGCCTCGGTCAAGAAATATTATCTGGCAAAGTTAAGTGCCATCTTGCCCAGTGTGGCAGGATAAAGGACCCCCAAATGGTGATCAGCCACAAACACGAATAGTCAACATGTTGCCATTTCCTTGGGACAGTAAACACAGCTGAGCAAATTGCCATGCCATAATGGGGCAGTGCTCTTAACCCTATGCTGTGAGGTAATCTGGAAAGTCTAAAGGCAGCCTTCTCTAGTCTGGTGTCTTCCACTTGAGCTAGACTACACCTCCCATATTCCCTGGTTAGCTATCTGGAGTTATGACTATTATAGTCCAACACATCTGGAAGGCACCAGGCTGGAGAAGGTGGGCACAGACAATTCCACGTTGCAATCAGCAGGACTTAACAACTCTTCTGGAAACATAATCGCAGCAAAATAGAAATAATAGTGTCAGGTCAGCCACGATGGTCTAGGGAACCCAGCAAGCAGAATAGATTGGGGAGAACAGAAGGCAGATGACCAGATGGTTTTGATTTCAATTCCTAGAAGCCCCTGCCACTATGGTCAACTGTCAGAAAGACAGCTGCAGTTCTACTTTCTGCCCACCTCTGGAAGTAGTTCATCCTGAAGCCCTGAACTTCAGTCCACAGGATACCAAAATATTTACTCCAAGATAACCTCTGTCTGGTCACCAGAAGCCCGGATAACAAATGCAAAGTGTGGGCAGGAAGAGTAAAAGAGTCCGTCTTGTTGAGAAAGAGTCTTCTTCTCCTAAGGGACCCTAAACAAAGCAACATGGAGAAGAAAGCTTGGCCAGCAGAGGTCATCCCAATTCCTTCCTGCCAAAGGAACATGCAGAATTTGCTGGCCAAAACAGGCAAGAGGATGGTTTGAAGATGTGAATTCCCAGCAATAGTGGATGAATTCCCCTGCTCCAGACTGGCAACACCATGAGGCAGCATGTCTGGGGTTCCCAGCTCTACCACCTGGGCTAAGCATGTTCAAGGGACGCTACCCTTTGGGCTGCATCATTTCAAGTCCAGCCCATGCACGAGGCAGGGCGAGCACCAGCCAGCCCCATTTGCCAGTCCTCGTCCAAAGCAGCCAAGAATCGCTTAAAAGGGCAAACTGTCTTCACTGATGGAAATGTGCAAACCCATTGGGTACAAATCTGGCCCCGCTACTTAAGGGACAGTGTATGCCATGTGTGTATGTGCACACAGGTCCTCATGATCACCAATTTTATGGTCGGGGGAGGGGGGGGAGGAACAGAGATTGAGAGAAGCAAGCAACGATTGAGCCCTTTTAGCATTAAGGAAGGATGTCCTTGAGGGGCATGACCAAGCTGTGATAATCGCAATCCCTAGATAGTGCTCTGACTATAGGGGTGGAGGCCCTGCTCTTGCAATTCTGCCTCATGCGCTTTACATCCCAGAGGAACTCAACTGAGGAGCCTGCCTGCAGTATCGCTTTTGTGCTCTTGTTAGCCATCTCCTCCAAGCCCTTCTTCCAGCCATCTGCATTCCTGTTAGTCTTCCACAGGGGGGCAGACTCACACCTAAATTAGGAGACCTTCTCCAGGGCCAGCTAGCAGGAAAGGTCACTTATTCCATCAGCCGTGCTCCCCAGAACTGCCAGGTGCAAGAGGCTTCCACACATGACAGAAAGGGTAGACAACCAGACAAGGGGGGTGAAGAATCAAAATGTCCCATTATGAAAGGCTGAAAAACAAAGTCAAAATGAAGATTCCTCGCCAAATGGCATACTCCTGGATGAATGCCGGTCTGCTGGATTGCAAGGAGCTCCTAGGGAAAGAGGTACTAAAATAAATTAAAGTAGCAGCAGTCTGTGTGCCATCCAAGCCATCACACCTGGGCGCTGATCCTTCGCCAGGGCTCTTGCTGCAGCGGTCCCCTCCTGCGACTGGGTGGTCTCGATCCACAGCCTCCAGAAGGAATCGCATGCACAGATGTTCTTCTCTCCCAATAAAGTGACACAGCTGTTTGGGAAAGGAACATGCAGTCCTACCAGGGCCATCTCCTGCTGATGGGAGATTAAAACGGAGAATTCATGCCCAGCTTGGTTTCAAACTGCAGCTTCTGCCGTTTCTGGTAACGTACTCGAACCCTGTAAGGGCGGGTTGTGGGGGGAGGCATGGGGAGAAAAGACACAAGTCAGGAAAAGCAAGAGCAGGTAATGCCACGTGTCCCACTACGCCATCTCCTGTGAACATGTTCCGCAGAATCTCTGAGGGTTGCTCAGTATGCACAGAGGTCCCACTGGACACTTCTGAACCGACAGACCAGAGAGCCTTAGAGGTCTTGGGAAGCTTGCCATGTGTTTCTTGGCCAGGTGTTTCTTCCTTCTGGCAGGAAGGGCACCAGCAGGGCACCCCTCCTCAAGAGAGTTCATGTGGCACAGCAGTGAGACTTAATAGTTCTGGCCAACATGCAAGCACCCAGAGCATGTGGGCTAGAAGGTGCCGTAAGACCCTCTGCAACGCTCACCCCGCGGCAAGCACGTTCCTACAGGAAAGTTCTCTAAGGACGTTTAGAAGACTGTGCAGATTCATCATTCTTCCTGAACACACGGCACAGGGCGGACTCTGCCAAGAGGTATGACTCTGCAGCATCTCTTTAAAAGGAGAGAGGTTTCCAGCCATCACGGCTGTAGCAAAGGAAGGTTCACAGGCTGCATCTGCTGAAGGGAGGCTTAGCTGGAGAGTCATGGCCTGGAATTCTTGATTTCCTCCATGGTTCTCAGTTCCTGCCACCTGCCAATGCGTCTTCCGTTTCATAGCCACTTACCAGCCCAATCCTTGCCAAAATATTTCTAATGTTGTGAAAGCTTCTGTGTTACAGTTAGAATAAATTACACTAAATAAATAAGTGCCACTAAATAATGCAAATTGTCTTTTTTTTTCTCCTTCTCTTTTGCAAGTCGAGGATTTGGGTTTCCTTGGCACAGCAGTTTGAACTTTTTTCTTGGCATCGTGTACACTAAAGTGATTCAGCTATTGCCCACAGGATGATACTGGACACCTGGCTCCCTGCAGCAAGCGGCAGGGACCCCGGGCAATGTCCACAAATGTCTGATGTGCTGAAACAGACCCCTTATTCGCTGGAAAAAACATTGCCCCTGATCCAGCAATAGCCTCGACCCACAAATGCATTAGCAGCTCCTCATGTTCTTGGGGCTGCTCCGGACAGGCCCTTGGGAGCCTAAGAGGGCGGCAGCAGGTGTGCCAAACCTGACAGCTCCCCTTATGGCAGCTCTTGCAAATGGTGGCACTGGACCTCTGGTTTGACCTAAGGGCAAGCGCAGCCGCCTTCAAGAGCTGCGATCCGGAGAGGTTGGGGCGTGTGTGCAGCCAGCAGTGTGCCTGGCGCCCTGCCCTGCCCACAGATAGTGTGGACTGCAGCAGCAGCAGCAGAGCAGGGCCCACGGAGAGCCACTGGTGAGGAGCTCCTCTCCATGCCATTCCTTCTTCACGGGAGGAGCCTTTCTCACACCAGCTTTAACGTGCTGGGAGCAGAGAGAAGCCCCCTAAAAACACCCAATGGCTGGTGGAAGGCCAACGGGCATCCCCAGAGCGCCTGGGCTGCAGCTCCCATAATCCCCAGCCACTGGCCACGTGTGTGTGAGGGTTCCACAGAGCTGCGGTCCAAGACACTGGGAGGGCCCCGGGTAGCCTGCCCCTGGCTTAGGAGGGTTCCTTCTCGAAAGGGGAGCAATGGCACCCCCTCCTGCCAGGTGGCTGGAGGGCAAGCGACTCTGCCAGCCTTCACTGGCTGTGATGCGAGGACGGGAGGGCCAGCCTGCCTTGGGGTTCCCAAGATGATGTGCAGAAAGCGCCAGGCCGGGGGGGCCCCCTAAGCTACTGGGGGAGGGCTGGCAAGGGCCGCGTCGCAGGGCTCCCTCACCTGATTTCATGGAGCTTGACAGTCTCGTTGATGATCACAACGAGGACGAGGGAGAGCAATCCCAGCAGCCAGGAGGCCAGGGGAATGTCGCCCACTCTGCAGGTAATCGGAGACTCCAGGTTCACCCAGAGCTTGAGGTCCAGGAGGGTTTGGATGACCTGACCCAGCAACCTGCCAGAGAGAGACAGCCATGCTTGAACCACAGCGGCCCTCGAAGGGGGGCCGCGGCCCAAGGTCCTCTTCGCAGCCTCCTCCAGCAGCCACCCGTGTGGCTCGCACAAAGCAACAGGCGGGCGGCACAGTGCCACGCGCAGCATCTGGACATGAACGCGCGAGTGGGCAGGACCCTCGGGCAGGCCACTTTTCTCAGGGTAAAATATAGAGCCGGATATTCACAGACTCTGGGTAAAATGCCATGTCACGGAGAGAAAAAGACCTGAAACTGGGGAACAAGGCACCAGAAGGCAGAGGCACCCACAGAGAGGGCTGCAGGTCGGCACTGCAAGAAGAGGACGGGAGAAAGGGAAAGGGAGGAAGAATACGGCTGGAGCTGAGGAAGTGGGCCAGCAAGTTGCAGGGGGCCAACTGGATGCAGCTGCTGCTGCTGCTGCTGCTGCTTGGAGGATGCAGAAAACGGTACTCACACAACTGCTACCGTCAGGGTCCACCAGAAGTTAGTGAAGGGGCTCTTCCTCCACAGAGGCTTGGTACGATGGACATGGGTGACGGATATAAACACTGTGAAGGAAGGAAAGGAAGCAACAAGCTCTTTCTCTGCAGCCTTACCCTAGACAGGAAGGGAGAGTGACAGAAATACTCCGGAAGAGTGGGTGGCTTTTGAACCACCTTGCCCAAGAGCACAGATGGCCATGGAAGCCTGCCCAGAAAAGACTTCCAGGCACCGCGGCCACTGCCCAGGCCCTCCTGGCAGCCCTCCGCTCCCTCCAAAAGCCACATCCACTCAGTCTCCGCGCACGCGCACACCCACGTGATGTCTCCGCCACGCCTAAACCGGTCAGGGATTTGTTTTACAGCTGCACTGGGGATGAGCAACAAGCAAGACATTTTACTTTATTTCTGCCCTAAGTGGCAAAACTGAGGTGGTGATTTACCACTGGAGCCTTGGTAAGAGACTCGTGTGCTTCTATGGTGCTGGCACCGGAGGAGGACTTGGCAGGCTCTGGCCGCGCCATCGAACCGCCTGGTAGCCAAGCTAAGATTAGCTAAAGCTGGAGTAGCCCTTCCTGCTGCTCTGCTTCAATGGCTTGGCCAAGTGTGGGATTTTTGAATGTCTGGAAGAGAATGCGCCACCTTCAAGTGAGCATGGCCCAAGCTAAGCCAGAGCGAGTGTTCTGCTCACTCAGGCTTCATTCGGTGCGGATGGCAGCGTCTTGACAGAGCAGCAGCTCTGCTCCCAAAATGTAAAGCTACACAGGTACATTAAAGCCTGTGAAATCAGCCCATTTTAGGTTTTATGTTCACTATCAATATAAAAAGTGTCTACCCAGCCACACTTCCTTTGCCATCGGTGGACCACTTCCTTTATTTATACCTATGACACCAGTTTTATTGTCTGTGCTGTGGATTTCTGCATAGGTTATAACTGTTTTAAATTTTGTTTTCATTATGCTAACTTTTGCATGGGTATTGAGAGTAGTATTGTGAGAAGCAATTTTAAATCTTTTCAACTAAGGCAGTTTTAAAAGTTAACCTTAAAATAAGGTTCTGGAAAGGACTTCTACAGCTGGGCCAACAGGCACCCACTCCCGCCCCTCATCCCTTGGCAATATCATGACCGGGTGAGTAACAAAGAATAGTTCTCAGGTGCACTTCTGAAACCCTCTGAAACGGTGGGGTGTTCTTTTCTGCAAGAGAGGACTGGATTAGGGGTGGCAGAGTGCCTATGAGTTTCTTTCTTACTGGCATTTCCATCAAGGATTTCAGACAGGGAAACACAACACAGGGGCTTTTCTTCCCCAGTGTGGTTCCCCACGACTGCTGAGTTTTGTCTGGTAGAAGAAGTGACTACAGAAAATGTGCAGGGCCTGGCCAGGACCACCTTCGGGCTTCCTGTCCATACACATGCACCCACCCCTTCCTTTTCACCACAGCTGGCAGTAAGGAACAGAATGAGCTTACCAGTATGTAAGACAATCATTCCAGCTGTAAACTTCTGGGCCAGGAGGAGAATGTTGGAAAATGACCCAAACCAATCAGGAGGGCTTTCTGCATCCCTGAAACAACAAGCACAGGGCATCACACAGAGTGGATTATGGTTAAGGCATCCGCAAATGCCACCTGAAAAGACGAAGACAAGGAACCACTTGTTAGCTGCTTGTAAGAGCCTGTGGGTGCTGCAATCCAGGCAAGACAAACTGTTTCACTGGATTAACTACTTTATGGTCAAACATATAATTTGGAAGTTGTATTTGCTACCAGCACTAATGAAATAGAGCATCGTCGTGTGGGCATGTTTAGTTCGGCACAGAGCTTTCGCTAGACTAAGAAACAGAGCAAGTATGATGCCTGTCGCTGCTGCCATTATAGACACTGTCTAATACGTCAACGTCCACCTGTGAACGCACCCAATGTTCGCAGTCATGGAGGAAGACAGGAGCTAACACAGAGAATGACAAGAGCGAAGTGACAAAGTCTGGGTACTTTGTCAGGGTTTGATAACGCTGCCAATTGAGGGAGGTGTGCCCCAGTGCTCGTCTGGTGGGCCCCACATTATTTTGGAAATTCCTGAATGAGATTGTTGATGATTATGCAAGTGGTGGGGGACATGTAAGACTGGTCTGTGCCTGGCAACGGATGGATCAAAATGCCCCCTTTTGTCTCCCTTTGTTCTACAGTGCACTAGAATAAAGCTGGTTTTGGCTCTAAGTCTCGTCTCAGGCTCTGTTTGGCTCGGGTCTGGGGTCCACCCGGGTTTGCCCCAGCTGTTCATTGGCTGAGTCCGGTAACAGTTTTGTCACACAACGTGGGGCACCGAGTTTCTAAAGGTGAATTTTGCCTCAAAATTCTTAAGCCTTCTCCCTCAAAGAACCTCTTTTCAGATGGGTGGACGACCAGCATTAGAGAGCTCTCCCTCAGCATTTGGGCTGAGGCAAATTTGGCCAGAAACCTCCACCAGCCGTGAGCAGGGCTTGAGGAAAGGGTGGCTGAGAGGAAAACGAGACTGAGAGAGCTAACCCCGACAAGACAAGGAGTTCCCAGGTAAGAAAAAGCCTCTGGTAAAAAGGGTAACTGCTTGGGGGAAGACCCAGTTCAAAAAGAGGGGGGAAAGAAGGGCCTCCGGTTAGAGTCCGGTGCTGGTTAGAGGCCGGCAAGTTACCCATCCCTGTCTGACGGCTGGTGACTCCCGAGTTGAACTCTATGGGAATAGGTGAGTTCGAGTAGAATCGGGGGAGCTCCTTGGGCAGAAGGGGGGAGTTTTGGAAACTCTGGTTACCCTGGTTTGAGCCCGGGGTGAGTGGATCCCGCATAAGTGCGTGAGCACTTTTGACCAGGGACGCCTGGCAGAATTGACAGAAGGAAAATCAGAGAGGTTGGCTGAAATCCTTCTAAAGGTCTTCTGGGGAATGCTGAGCGCATTTTCTTCTCCTTTAAAAACAAGGCTGTGAGGCTTCTGTGGAAGCAGTTGTGTTTGAAAGCTAGGCATACAGCAGCCCTTTCACTGCAACACTGCCCCAGAGGAAGAGGAAAGCAGCACAAGTCCCCGTTCCTTGAGTTCACACCATTCTAGCCCAATCCTGGAGGAAAACAATGAAGCAACTAAAAAGTCTACAAAATCCAGAAGGTGCTACCCCAGAACAAGAGGGGCCCAGTTCAAATGAAGAGAACTGTTCGCATTTGCATTGCTTCTTTATTCCAAGACTCACACTTGAGAGCCTCGACAGAGAGCAACACCCTACCTGTGCAGCATGATGGAGGAGCAGCTTGTGACATTCACACTGAAGGCAGATGAGTTGAAGTTTGCACAGTAATCTTGCAGCATGTAACCAAAGCAAGCCAAGCAGGAACAGATGGTGAGGCTGAATTTCAGCAGGAAGCAGAACAGGAAGTAGTGCTGAGTCTGCAAACAGTGCCCAGAACACCACAGTTACTCACAGCACCAGTGCCCGTGACTTGCTTAGCCCCACAGCTCCTGCCCAGACTCTCCAAAATCGCCTGAAGCCTCCCCGAAAGGCCCGATTAGCAGCACCAGGCTCACAATAAGCTACCCCACCCAGGGCAGCCCAAGCCAGATGATCACGGGATGGACAGCTACTGCTGACCCAACCCTTCAATGTCTCCCCAGTAACATCTGCAGCTCCATCTGCAGATTGGGGGTTTGGGATGCTTAGGCATGCAAACGGGATGGCTGACAGACAGACAAATAACTATTGTAAAGTCTGGGTCCTGTACTTTACAGAAAAACCTGAGGAAGTTACCTATGATAGGCTGGAGGACAGTCTTTTTATTACCTACTTGGCTTTGTGTGGAACAAAATGAAGTTCTTGCTCTTATTTAAACATGCATTTATTGCTTATCCAATATGGCTTGGACAAATTCCACTTCCACATCGTTACTCTCAAGGTAAACAAGGCACAAAGCATTGCAGTAATCCCAAAGATTACCAAAGAATGGTTACCAAAGAAAGAATGGTCATGGCCAGGTTTGTCTTCTTGAGGAGAAAGAATAATGGCTCGCTAGCCAAAGCTCAGCATCTCCTGCCAAGAAGCCCTCCAAGCTGCAAGCCCACTGCTCCTGGGACACTGCAACCGCATCCCCCTGATCCACTGGCCTTACAGCACACCCATGCTACCTGGAATACATCTCAGCATGTTCCCTTCCTTCCTTCCTTCCTTCCTTCCTTCCTTCCTTCCTTCCTTCCTTCCTTCCATATGCTGCCCTATAGCCTGAGGGCTCTCCACACTGTTCCACACAAGTCCCACACTGGCTCCAGCGCCTTCCCAGTGGCACGCACAGCTGCCTGCCTCCACAGGCAGTCCAGTGATCCAGCTGCCCAGAACTATCCAGCTTGTCCCTTACCGCCACCAGCCCTCAGGCCATAGTTCCTACAACTTTCCTAGGTCCAGATGAAAATGGGAGACAGAACTGGGTGTTCTCAGCATATTGATCAAAACTCCACCAACACAGGAAACCTCACCCAGGGATTTCATGCAGAAGTGGAAAAGCACAGGGAACAATAAGGACTTGCCCAAGCTGGTGCCCACCAGGTTTGCTGGACTGCAGCGTCTCCTTGTGGTCATGACGCCTAAGGGTGCTGCGAGTTGTAGTCCGACACTTTCCAAGGGCACCAAGTTGCGGGTGGCCGCCATAAGTCTATGCACATAATAGGGTCACACTCCCACTGTCAACCCTTCCTGCTGGAGCAATCAAGTTATGTCTCAACCGGGCCAGAAGCCAGACTGGGTCCCGATGATCAGCTTCATCCAGGAAAACATGGAGCTGAATCACTGGAACGCATTCGAGCGTTTTACGTAAGAATGGAAATTTTGAGACTGGAAAGTAACTGGCGCAATCAATGGGACACAAGGGTCATTCTTCTCAGTAAAAGCTGCACTACCACTTCCGTAGCGGTGGTGAAACATAAGCCTCTCTCAACAAGGCTTTTGTAACTTTTGCCACCGAGACTAAACCGCCTCATCAGCCTGGCAGTCTTGATCAGCTCGCAGCTCAGGTGTGACGAGCCACACCTCGAAGAGTTCTGTGCACATGCTCAGGTAGCCACGGAGAGCTGGTAAGAAACAGCAACTGATGCTGCCACGCAGCTTCTACTCAAGGGGAGTCCACGCTGGGGCAAATGAGAGTGCCTGTACCTGTAACGTGCTCTGCAAAGAGGTCACGGTAGGCTGCTGGGGTGCGTGCGCCTCCCTCCCCTTGGGGGCCAAGCTGTCATTCACCACCAGCAACTGCATTGCTGGAGAGGAGGGCACCAAGCAGATACAAGCGCAGCAAAGCAGAACCAGGGGAAAGTTTGTCACCACCACGGCGGCACCGTAAGTCCTGAAACAGGCTCAGGCCCTTGTTCAGGCGGAGTGGCCATGAGAGAAAACGTCATCACTCTGACTTGCTCCATCCCTCCCATTCCTATATAACATTATGAAGCCATAGAGGTTTAGTTAGGTCTTTGGAGTGACCATGTCAGCTACGCAGGTCACCTCCTGCATTCCAGAAATCAGCTGGGACATGGGGGGAGCCATAATGAATGCTAGCAGAAAATGTGTCCAGCCACCAGAAAACCACTTGGGCCCATCAGCCTCCAGGGATGGACCATTCCGACAGGCCCACCCACCTGCCCCTGCAGCCTGGTTCAGCAGCCCTCACATATCCCCCACCCCTAGTGAAAGCACCTACTTTGAGCTTGTGCTTCACATTAGGCGTATTAAACCAGTCTTCCATACCCCGATGCTTTCGAAATATTTTGGACTGCAACTCCCATCATCTCTAACCAGCAGGTAGTCCAGCAGGGGCTGCTGAGAGCCCCAAACATCTGGAAGGCACCAGAACAGGAATGGTTCTAGTAAACCGATAGCTATACTGCCTAATGTAGAGGCCACAGGCTAACAGCACCGAGGCCAACCTCTCCCAGAGGGATACCCTTCTTTAGTCTCCCCCCTCCCGCCACTGAACACAGCAATGAGAACCAAGCTCAGGTGGTCTGTGCTGCATGGAAGGAACCTGGCAACTCACTCGGGCATCCTCTCTGCAGAGCGAGGGGACACCTGCTCGGCTTGGGAAAGTGGAGAGGCCATGGCTCAAGGCCAAACTAGGCAAGGTGAAGTGCATGCCTGCTGTTATCCCAGTATGATTTTGTTATTTAAATAGAAAGTGGTGGGGGGGCGGGCTCAACACACATCAAAGGGATGTTTCACGCCTTCCCAAAACTGACCCCTTGAGCTTCTGGGGGGGCGGGGGGAAGCAGCTTTTTGGAATTAGACAGGTGTCACTAAATTGTCTGGGGAAATTCTCCTTGTCATTGTCATTGTCATTCTCTCTCTCTCTCTCTCTCTCTCTGACACACACACACACACACTTTAAGTACAGAAGTCAGGAATGTTCACTGTCTAGCTTGGACCCCAGTTTACTGCAGGAAGGGAACAAGAGAATTCCACTGCTCCTAGCACCAGCAAGAAACTGAGCCGACTCTCTTGGCATGAACAGCAGAAAGCAGTATGTCAACCAAAAGCTGGAGATTATATAACCCGGCATGCTAAATATTTCGGTAACAAAGAAAAATGCAAATGAGGCCTCTGCTGCAATGGCTGATGTCATGCATTTGCATTTGGCAAGAAAATGACCTAACTCTTTGCAACACCCCAAGTTACCTCCCGTCCAGTTAGGACCTTTGCTTACCTTTTTAGGAATGGAGGTCAGATTCTTCCCAGTCGCCATCGACATGATGGAACTGTGAGGGGGCTTGCCCAGGAGGGACACACTGGAAGAAAGAAAGCAAGCTGGAATTAGCCTGGACAAGCAGCCAGAGAGTTGCCTTGCAAATGTCAGACCAGTGATCCATCTGGCTCAGGACTGCCTACACCGACTGATAGCAGATCTCCAGATCTGCCTGGATGGTCAGCACAAAGAATCTCGCTTCTGAAATCTCCTCCACCGCAGCTGGGGGGAATCCTTTCCATACACCTTCTTCCTGCACTGGCATGTCATTCCAACAAGGTGACAGCTATCACGTCACAAACACACCTCATCTAGCCCCTTCCCACATGCAGTTGCTACTCATTCTGCTGAACACACCCTTAGAAACCAAGTAAGGACAAAGAGCAGCTTGCAGTGGCTCAAGCAACCTGGTTCGCAGGTACCAGAAATGGCCAAAATTTAGGGAGCACATTGCCTCTGCTGTCTTCATTGCTTTTGCTTTCTATGAATGACCTATTTGTAGGCTGTTATTGTGATGTCTGAGCCTGGAAAAACTCTGGGTTATTTTCCCATGGTTCGTTTTTCTGTGCCCAAGTTTGGAACGTCACGCTAAGCACTATCAATGGGATGGCGATAGAATGTTAACGAAAAGCAGAAAGTTGTTCATCAATAAGCAAAGCGGAGATGCCGTCCTCATTTATTCCCACCCTCCCCCGAAACCCATGGGTTAAACAACCCATGAGCTGCCTTCCTGTGTGACTGTCCGCCCTGTCCCCTTCACAAGAATCGCTTTGCCAGGCCATCGCCCTGCATCTGCTCGGCCGTCCTGCTACCTCATTGCTCCCAGGTCTCCTCCCACTCTCTCTCTCTTTCAGTGGCTATCAGGATGTGCAAATGGTCTTGGCAAGTTTTCCTCCAGGCACAAAAACTTGTATTAGAGCAGTCATCCCCTGCCAGCAGGCAGAGAGAGGGTATGTAAAAGTTCAATAGTCAGTACAGAAAGTTTCTCAAGGCCCTCTGATTAAGGACTAAGGAAGCCCTGGGGGAAATCCTTACATGCAGCTCTCAGAGGGGAAGGTGCTGGGAATGTCTCCCCATGGAATCCGTTCCACATGGGGGCTATAATAGGTAAAAGAACCTCAGTTCATCAACTGAATTCTCACACAGAACATGCATGTGCCAGCAATAGCAGAAATGCGCAGTGAATTCTTCCCATGGTTAAGATCAGTCCATGTAGGCTTCCATGCTTTATGGCCTCCACACAGAGCTGCTGCCATAAAGAAAAACTTCCAGCAGCATCTCATGGTGGCCAGAACATGAAAGTCAAGTTTTAGTCTCCTTTGTGCCACGTATCATCTTCGGAAAGGGACCCAATCTCCTCTGAGCTGTCCTGAAGGAGGAACAAGCTGATGGACCACTGCAAGGAACTTACCTTAGCAATGGGTAGCAGAAGCAGGAGAGCCACAAAATGTCCGTGGTGCTGAGAATGGGGGGCAGCTGCACCAGGCAAGAGAGGAACTGAGAAAACAGCAAAGGGCTTGATCAGCAACAGAACGGAGGCCCCAGGAGGGAGCCCTCGCAAGCCCACCCAGCCGTCTTGTGGAGACAGGCAGAGAAGGAGCCCAGGCCGAGGAGGGCGGGCCACTGACCCGGCGTGCATGGCATGGCAGCAAATCCTGCACTGATTGACTCAGAAACTGTGGCGACATTCAAAATGTGCTTGCCATTTCATTTCGTTTTTGGAGAGAAAAGAAATATTGCTATTTACTGACTTATTTTTACAGGAATATTGCAGGCTCTGTCGTGAAACACATGAGAAGGATCTCTGCTAGGAAAAAGAACAGCCCGAGGATCACTTTTGCCGGCAGCTTCTAAATGCTGAACAGGTCTGATATTTGCTTCTAGCAGAGTTCCCTGTTCGCACATTGCAGAGTTACTCAACTCTGACTCCACACCCCCTTGCCCCTAAAAAGGCCCTCTACATCCCATACGTAGCCTCAGATCCACCTTTAGAAAATCCAGACTCTGGAGGCTCTTGATCTTGAAAATCATAAGAAAATTAGGAGAGCTTGCACATTTTGTCTTCCACGTACACATGATTACAAATGCAGAATCTGAGGACTATAAGCTTAGAATACAATTCAAAAATCTTGGATCTTTACCTGCCACAGCGAAGTGATGATGAATGCTGCCAGTAAAGATGCCCTATTGTTTGGGCCTGTTCTCATCACGCGGGTCCCTCCCTGCTTCCAAGTTGCCCTCTGCACTCCCTAACAGCGTTTAGAAAAGCTCACCTGGATGATGACCAGAGCCAACTGACACTGGAGAAGGAAGAGGAAGCACTTGCGGATACCGTATGTTGCATGCCGGGCCTAAAGAGAAGGTGCACATTATTCGGGTGGTATATAAGGTATGAGCAAACAGGCAGCCTGAAAACTCACACCATGCAGGAGTTGCTGCATAAAGAAGAGGAAACAGAAAGGTGCCACTATTAATAGGAACACTTCAGGGCACAGACTGAATAATCAAGACTGGTTTGAAGAAGAGTGCAGTAAATTAACTCACATCTGTCTGTCTGTCTGTCTACCCACCCCCTCCCCAGCTATCTATTGGACTGATATCCAATCTTTTTCATTAAAATGACTCAAAGTGCCTGACACCATTCTCCTCCTGCTCTTCGCACCCCTATCCCTACAACATCAACCCTGTGGGGTAGGTTGGACTGAGTGCCTGTGACTGGCCCAAAGTCACCCAATTGACACCACGGCTGAGTGGAGACTAAACCCAGGTCGCCTGAGTCTCAGTCCTGTGCCCCTAACCACCCTTTTAAAATTAAGTGTTTCCGTTAGGTTTTCAAAATGTCATTCTAGCATGCCAAATCCTTGCTCACACCCAGAAGAATAAATAAGAATGTGCTGTGTATCAAGTTAGACACAGAGCCCTTTTGGATATTAGTAGAAAGAGAAAGCACTCTTGGAGATTAACCCAGACTAAGCTGAATTAAGATATTTTTCTTCCTTTTACTAAAGCTTTAATCTAGAAGCTACAAGCTGTGCTAAAGTACAACAACTGGAACAGATGATGTCACAACTGCGTCTGCTACAACTCCAAGGAAACAAGACTCACCTGCTCTATCAGTCTGATGATTCCAAGGGTTTCTTCAGGAAAAATAGACAGGGAGCAGGACAAGCTGTTTAACTGGCCGGACAGCTGCAGGGGCGTGAGCTCGTCAGTGATACAGGTCATATTCGTGCTGGTGGCATAACCAAATGTCTCCCAGGAGCAGCGGGATGGATAAAGTGGATCTAGGGCGATGCTGCACAGGCAATAGCACACAGGTTAGATGAAAACATAGTGGGGAATTTTGTATGCCAATCAAACGCTATGGGAACACAACACTGATCTAAAGCTTTTTTTAAGTAAAAAAAAAAAAAAAAACTTAAGGATTACATGCTAGCTAGACCAGGACAAGGTTATTGATAGCTACTGGCCACAATGGCTGTAAAACCCCTCCAGGAGCAGGGGTTACAAGCCTCTCACTACCAGTCCCTGAGAATCAACAGCGGGATCAGACTGCATGTGTCCTGCGCAAGTGCTCCCCAGAGGCCTCTGGCTGGCAGGATGCTGGGCTAGGATGGGCCTTTGGTCTGACCCAGAAGGGCTCTTCTTCTGTTCTCAGACTTCCTGGCCGTCCACAGCAAGGCAGCCAGCTCAGCTTCCTGCTGCTGGGTGGAAAAAGCAGTGCTTCCCCTCCTCCGCCAGACAAGCAGGCGTGATCAGCCTGAACAGCGAAATTCTGACCACGGGTCATAACAAAAACCTAACAAGCAACTCCCACCAGAAGTAAAACTCAGCCCCACCTAGAAAGCTGCCTTACACCAAATCAGCCATTGGTCCAGCTAGCCCAGCACTGCTGACACTGAATGGCTGAGGGTTTCCAGGGTTCCCCTCCTGGTTTTAACTGGAGAAGCCAGGAATTGAATCTGGCACCTTCTGCCTGCAAAGCACCTGCTCTACTGCTGAGCTACCATCAACAGTGCCAGGCACTGCAGTTCACCCTTATTAATTGAGATATTTATACCATGCCTTTCCAAAATAATTCGCTTGTGGCAATTTAAAGACAATGTGGAGCACAAATATCAATGGATCAAAGAAGCTGGAACCAGATAAAACACTACAAACAGTTAAACATCGGGCTACGGCTGTGGAGCGCACTTACTCAGTGGTCAGGCGCATTTTACTTCCACCGTGTTCAACGGCACTTACCCCAAGTGAGCCTGCACAGTCAGACTGTGCAGACTGCTGCCTGGGCCTCACAGCTGATGCCTGAAAGATGCTTTCTTAGCAGATGCTCCTACAACACAACCAACCTCTCCAAAGCTCATGTTGCGAACTGCTCTGTGCTCAAAAAGCAGCCGGAAGGGTTGCATAAGGAGGGGCTTAACTGAGAATGGCAGTGAGGTGTGTTTGCTGCTGCTTACAGGGCAAACAGGAGGCTGTGCCCAGTATGGGATCCTCTGCATTTTACCAGCTGGGCTGGGGAAGCAAGGCAGAGCCAAGGTACAGCAAGCGGCAGCAGGAGCACCTCTGAATCCTTCATGTAAGCAGACAAGTCCAAAACCGGGCCAAGCTACCAGCCTCCCTGCCAACAAAATGATTCCCAGAAAATTAAGCTTCCTAACAAACCCTGTGCTGTTCCTTTCAAGGCCTTTGATTTTCATAAGGTGCTTTCAACAGAACTAGATGGATGGATGAACAAAGCAGTAATAGCTCAAGGGCTTGCAATGGATTTCTTGGCCTTTATCTAAATTGATTCCCCCAGCTGCTGTGACCTGCTTTCCTCACTGCTTTCCCCACAGTTCTGCTTTGCCAGCATTTAAGAGGCAGAGGGACTACCAGCAGGGAGGAAGGGTCTCTCATGTCACATCAGGAGTCTGGACCAGGCAACCAAGAGTGAGCCCAACACTACTGAGCAAGAGAAGTGCAAATCAGTTGCAGGTGGAGCAAGGCTGGGCAAGGGTTGGGTCTGTTCACATGGTTTGGCCTACAATCCCAGATTTATGATTATTGCTATTATTGTTATTTTAATGTTTACATGATCCAATAGCCAAAGCTCTCTATGTGGTTTACAACAATCCATTAAAAATACAATCTAAAACAGCACATTATAAAACATCGTAAAAAAAGGTTGCTGTACAGAATCATGCCTCACCTTTGCTCTGGCTAGTTAGGGCTGATAGAAATCGTAGGCCAAAACATCTGGAAGGCTACAAATTGTCCACCTCAGTGCACAGTATATCTTTCCAAATGTGGCCTTTGCCACACATCCCTCGCCACATGCCAAGAGTTACCTGACAGCGGCATTTTTCTATGGCACAAGGTGCACATTCAAGGCAAAGCAAAGCAAAAGAATCCAGAAGCGGTTGAGGTTCACTTGAGTTCTGCATGTGCAGGCAGCAGCGAAAAGCCGCTGACACTGAGTCCATCACGGAAGCAGAGGCAGAAACGGAAGGTGGCACATGTGAAGAGGACAGCCTCAGGGCAGGAGACTCCGAGCCTGTGTCCTCCCGGGGGCCCTCACCTGATGTCACTCTGAAGGAACAGGCAGTTGTTGCGCAAGTTGGCAGAGCTGCCCAGGCAGCACGTGACCTCGCCATACTCCTGCATGATCTTGATCATTTCACACATGGCTGCAAGAGAACCGGAGAAAGGACTTGCACGTGGAACAGCTCTAGTGCTCCGCAGGGCCACCCCGCTGAGGCAGCAACCAATCCAGGCGCCTCACCCTCACTTACTTTCTGGGGTGCAATCTGTAAACAGAGGAACGAGCAAAGGCACGTTGTCAATGTTCTGCAGGTGGGGCCTCACCTGGTGGATTCCCCGTGGAAGTTTGGCCTGAAGTGAAAGGAGAAGGTAATTGAAACAAGTTGGAGACACTGCTGACTTGAGTCAAAGTTGTTAGGAAAGTTTGTTCTCCTAAAGCCGCATTCCCTGTAGATGCAGAGATCATGAAGAACAATGAGATCGCTGTAACATTTAGCCCCTGTCCTTTGTTGGATGAACTGAGCTATGGCAGGAAAAAATAGAAAATGACTCTTGTCAGAAAATATTAAGTTGCTAGCAGCCACTGACTCACTCCTAGTCAGTCCAAATAAGCCACTGACTGCCCTTCCCACCTGTCACAGAGCCAGCAGTGTGGCAAACTCTGAACATCACAAGTCTGAGAATTGCTGTGGAGAGCAAAACTGGACTAAGGCCAAAATCCCTTTCTAAATAGCATACTAGTTAACACACCTCAAAATACAGTGCATAATACTGATTACCCATGATCAAGAGCTTCTCTGATCCAAAATGAGAAGCAGAGTCAGTTTCCCTTGAATAAACTACAAATGGTAGCGAACAATTTACCAAATATACTGGAAAAACAAATAAATTTAAGCCTGCAGTACTAAACATACTTTACTAGAACGTGAGACCTACGGAAGGTGGTGGGAGTTAGTTATATTTACAATGGGCTGAAGGTTGCTGTACATGGTCACTCAGCAGTGTCCTTATAGTGTAGGAATCTTGGTGAATCTTGAGCACTGAGAGAGAAATATATTCAGGCAAGAGAGAGAACTGGAGGGGGCTGGCAGTGAAGGGTGAAACTGGATACTGCAAAGGAGTCATCTATGGAGGTCAGGATGCAATCTGCCTTCTTCCTCCAAGATCACCCTGTCACTCCTCTTCTGCTATACATGGGCTCAAGGTCCTACTTCCATTTCTGAAGCATCAGGAATGGCTTGAGCCCCTCTCTCTATACTAATCAATAACATTTCACAAAGTTTAAACTGTGTTATCTTTCATTTTATTGCAAGGAATGGTTAGGTATTTTCAATAAAAGCTTTCAAAAGAGGAAATTATTTTCTATTTCATGTTTTCTTTCTTGGGGATGTATTTTTTTAACTCTTTTCCCCTTTACTGAGTTTTGATGTAAAATAAAAACATGTGAAGATTAAAAGCATTCAAATGGGAAGAGAGAGAGAGAATGATCCCAGAAAAGGTGGTGATTTCATCATTACTTCTATGCACAGTATATGCATGTTGTGTGAAAGTAGGCAGGAAGTGGGTGGCGGGGGTATTTTAATCAACGGCCCAACTGGAGATTTCGTTTCCAAGACAATGATAACAGGGTCATCCTCAACTGAAGTCAGAAATAAATTGCTGTTTTGAAAAGCATCCTCTATAGTATGTCGCCGCAGCTTGCTTGCCTGAGCTTACGGCATCCTGTGTGCTGGGTGTCCTCTTGGCTCCTCTGAAATGGACAATCCTGAACACCTTTTCCTTGCATGTTTTGAAAAAATAAAAGATGGCGCGATGGACTGGGGCCTCGCATTACAGACGCTTAATCCATCTGGGATTATCTGAGAGCGCCAACTGTAAGATGGATGCTGCAATCTTATATGCACTTACCTAGGAGTAAGTCCTGTTAAACTAAATGGTACTTACTTCTGAGCAGACACATCAAGGCGCACACAACAAAAAGGCTTTGGAGTGTCTCAGAAGCTGATCATCACAGGACTCCAGTGCATGGCTAGAAGGAGCTTCCTGACTAGCCACACGCTTTCCGCACCAAGGTGGGGTGGGTGGGAGACATTTTAAGTGCTGTGGTTCTGAACCTGGGCTAAAATATCAGTCTCACCCTATTGCAATCCTCCAAGAAGCTGGGGATGTCGCTGTCTGTTGGCTGAAAGCTAATGAGGTCTGAGTGTCCCTCCTCCTCCATCAGCAGAAGGCCCTCCGCATCATCTCGAGAGACTGGTGGGGACAGGGAGAACAGCAGCATTAAAGAACACGCAAACTTCACCTAGGCAGCTCCGCTCTGAGCAACAAACGACTGGCATAAGGCACCCACCCACAACCCTCGCACATGGCACTGCAGCAGCCTAGAAACAAAAACTCCACTTCTGTCAGCGAGCAGATCCCACTCAATTTTCTTCTAAAATAAAAGGTGGTTAAATGACTCATCCATCCAGTGTCAGAGGCATCAGCTCAGACTGAACTGAGCCTTTAGTTAGATCTCTGCCCTTTTGCCTCCTTTCTCCTGACTCATAAAGCCTGCAAAAGAGAACAATTTTTGTGTGGAAATATTTAAAATCAAAAGTGCTTCCTGATGGAGGGCTCCTAGCTCCAATCAAAAGACAGGGCTTAGCTGCTTATTTTAGATCTCTCTCTCTCTCTCCATGGGTGAGGCAAGAGGACTGCACAATAACAGCTTTAGCTAAACCTCTTGACTCTCCTTTTTACTAGTCTCTCATTTTAGAGAGGCCTTTCTCCTTTTAAGCCAAATGTCACTGCACTGGACCTCTTTGGGGATCTTCCACTCAAACAGATACTAAACCTGAGCGCACTGTGGTCACTGTTTCCAACTGGTTCCACAACATGTATATTTCCTACTAGGTCCTGAGTAACCCTACCAAGGATCAAATCCACGATTGCCTCCTCACTGGTTAGATCCACGAACGATTGATCTAGGGCACAGTCATTTATGGAATTGATAAATAACCTTTGTGAAAACAGGAACTTGCATTTACTCAGTCAATGCTGGGATAGATAGTCACGCATTATGACAACAGTTCCTCATTTTGAGGTCTTCTTGATTTCATTTTCCACCTCAAGATCACCCTGAGCATTCTGGTCTGGGGAACAACATGCACTAAATTCATTTTGGAGCCAAGTATTGTCACACACACTGCTTCTGTGGAGGAGTCTGCACTTCTTAGGTTTCCTCATATGCCAGGCCCTCTTTGACATACAGATCAACACCTCTTCAGTATGTCTTTCTTGATCCTTCCAACAGAGTTTACATCCCAAGATGGCTATACCCACTTGTTCTCCCCACTCCAGCAGATTTCTGTAATGCCCACTGCATCTAGGTTCACCTTTAAGACAAGGATCCTCAGCTCTTAAATTTTGGCTCAAGGACTTCTAGCATTTGCACAGAACCACCTAGACACAGCGTTCCTCCCCAGACATCTCTGGCTTGGCAACCTTTGTTTTGGCACTTAGGCCTCTTTGACTGGCTATTATGACTCACTATATGCTCATGGTCTATTCCCTTCCCTTCTACATCTGGGCTATCAGAAACGTTTTCATCTTTATCCTCTCGGGACAATTCAATCCAAACTGACTACTTCTCATCTCCTGTTGACTTTCCCCTGGGTTCAGTTGAAAACCTGCCCTGTCACTTTTTTCAGGTTTAGCAGTAGCAGTCTGGTTCCATTTTGGATCAAGTGAAGCCTTGCCTACTTACATAGGTCTGTCTCACCCAAAAATGTTCCCCAGTGCCTAAAAAACCTGAAGCCTTCCTCCCTATTCCACCATCTTATCCACTCATTGAAACTCCTTACAGTCGCCTGCTCAGTTAGCCCTGTGTGTGGAATAGGTAGCATATTGGAGGATGCAACCTTGGTGTCCTGGATTTCATACTTTTACATAGCAACCTAAACTTAGCTAAGCAGTCAAAGTTTTCCCCATCACTAAACCTCCAATGCTAGGAAGAATTTCACTGGAAACATGCCTCCCTCTCAGAGTACATGACCACTTTCCTGAAAAAAGTGGCAATCTGACATACAACGAACCAATTGGCAAGCAAGTGCAGAATCCACTTTAACTGCAGCAATATAACACAAACAAATACTGCCAATGTGTTTTTGTTTATGATGCTCTGAAAGCAGAGCTGGCTTGAATTCTGATTAGGGGTCAAATGGAGAAATGGCTATGAAGATTAATTAAGTGTCTCCAGGAGGTTTCATTTTAGAGAAAGTCTCAAAAGTTTCAACTAAGCAAACCTAGCAAAATGGACCTGGCTCTCCAAGCCACCAAAAAGAAACTCTCAACACAACATACTCTATAAACATAGGTATGTTTCAAGCAGATTTAACCCAAACTATCCAATGATCTATACCCAAATTCATACCTAAAGAAAACAAATCACCAAAATATTAATTATTGGAGCTTTAAACCAAGGCTTCAGTTTCTGAATTCTCTGAGGGATTAAGACTGGCTCCTTTACACATTTTCCCCCTTTTCTAGGGTCTTTACCCCTCTGCCTTCCCTTACATTAAATCACATAACTGAAAGGTGGAGCTTCTGGTTTAGCACAGCTATGAAAATACATGCTGTTTTTAGCATGATTTAATGTGATAGCTCATTTTCTTCACTCTAAAAAGAAACTGCAAGATCCTTGAGGATGATGACTTAGTGTAACACACCCACAAACTATTGCAACTGAGGAATCACAAGCCCACACACTTCTCTACATCTCACGAAGAGAAGCCACTCTCTGAACAGAACCCACCTTGGTTACCTGCCTGGCTTTTACACAGTTGGTGCTGAGAACCCATTCAAGCAAAGTGGAATTGTCCCTTGGAATAACTATCCTAAGGACTGGCCCTTCGCTAACAAGGGCCCCTGCCTTGCTTAGTGTACATCAAGCAGACGCGCATAAATCAGTTCGTCAGGCACCGCCACTGCAGCCAGCACTCCCCCTCACCCTGGTGAAGGTCATCGCGCAAGGAGCCCGCGTGACTGGGGCTGGAGGGAGGGATTTCAGAACCAGGCACATCTCCATTGGGTGTAAGGGATATGTGGCAGTTCCAGCCCGTCTCAAGGCCCATTTTCTCAGCAAACACCTACAGCAAAGCAAGGGATGAGGCTTTATTTAGAGAGATTGTTAAAGCTCTGGACTCTCTACATGTCTAGATTTATCTTTAGGAACACATTGTACAAAGCATTTGCCACTCTGATCAAAAAGCTGACAAAGACACACTAAGAACTATGCATTTCCCAGAAACATACAGTCTTCTCAGTTTGGTTTGGTTGTAGTATCTGGATGTTTGGGAAGAGGCACCATGGTGGTGCAGCCAAAGCAGAGGATACATGAAACAAGGAGTCATTTACCCATCCTAGCCTAATGGCACAAATCATCAGATATACCTCTCTGCCACATGGGACTTTCATACATATTATCTATGGATTTCTAATTTTGCTTCCTAGTCATAAGGACTGGAAACTCTCTTCTAGTTCACAGTCAGGTGGGTTTTCTGTACATGCTTGGATGGAATGCTTTGTAGTTTCAACCCCAGGAAACAAGATGTTGCATGAGCAGATCAAGAAATACCCATTTCCATGCACATGCATGTTTGGACATACTTTGGTGAAGTTCCTAATATATATAACTTGTACTAACCCCAACTATTATATTAAAGTCAGTCCAGAGGTAGATTTACTGAGACGCCTGCCTAGAATACATCTCCAGAATTACATTAGCAGGTTTTGAGAGCAACTGTACCATTTCAGATATTTTCAGGGTTGAACACAACCATGATGAAAAACTCAAGTTCATTCTTACAATTGTAGTATTCATTCATAAATTCTAAAATGCTACACACACATCAAAATGAAATCTGCATTAACCGGCCCTATGGAGTGTAAGATGGTTGTGTTTTCAATGTGGTTAGTTTAATTACAATACACTGAGAAATAGTATAGTAAGCAAAGGGTCAGCCTACCTTGCTTTTGAGCTCATCTTCCAGGGAAAAGTAGACAAAACGGATGCAGGCATTGACTAATCCCTCAATGAGACGAACAACATCTGACCGGGCCTGATATTGGGATGAGACCATTCCCATGAAGATCTGGCCACTCAGAGCCTGCATACAGTCCTCCTTCTCCATCACTTCCCCAATCCCTTCTTTGAGCATACAAACAACAGGCAAGTGCACAGAGGCAGACAGAGCGGACAACACAGGAAGGGGAAGGCAAGCACAGTGAGACAGACACAGGAGAACACGCAGACACAGGCGCACCGCAACATGGAGGGAAGGATTCCAGCAGGCCCAATCACAGCCAAGCATCCCAAGCACACAGTGTGGGACAAACACAGGAAAAGAAAGGAAACAAACAAACAAACAAAAAACTAATCAGTTTTAAGGAAACAGTCATTGAAAAGGCAATAGGGCGCCCATCCACCCCTACAGGAATATCAGGATATTTTTCAATTTTTGACAAAAGCTAGGCATGGGTTTCAGATGATCAGGTACTTTCACCTGTTTTGACAAGAAGCAGGTTAAGCAGAGAATTAGGAAACTGGTCTTGGAGGACAGGGTATCACATCTGTCCAGTGACAGCGGGGAGGGGATGCCTAAATGAATCCTTCATGATGTGTCCAAGAACACTCAAGGATCCTGCCTGGCTGAAACTAACATGTAGCGATGCTAGATAGAAGGGACAGGAAAGGATCAATCGAATGAAGCCTGTTTCTGATGACGTGGCAGCTTGTCTGAATCTTACATGTCAAGGACAGAGACAAACAAGATTTTTCCAGAATTGCCAACTCAGTTGAGAAGGGTGAGACCATGAATCAGATGAAAATGAATCCTGATGCAACAAGATCGTCATGCAATCAGGGTGCCTTTCCACATGATGTAAAGTAAAAAACGTGTAGAAAATGGAGAAACCTCCATTAGACAACTACAGAATAATTAATTTGAGGTTAGCTTAGTAGCACATAGACTGCTATTTTGTAAACAGACTCTAGGTAATTGTTTGATTCAAAAGCTTACACATTTGACCTTCTCTTGATATACTGTTGTTTCTCCTGTACAATATTTTAAAAATGTGGTGCCCCAAGTACTGGAAGCCTGAATAAATAGGACAACACCACATGGCAGAGAAACAAGAACCAAAAGAGCACTGCACTAGAGGTATACGAAGAAGGGCCTGTGGCAGAGCCCAAGGGAGGAGGGAGACAGGGGACATACCATCCGAGCTCCAGCTGTTCCTCCGGCTGCTCTGCTTGATGGGTGTAGTCCCTGGTAGATCGCAGGAGGTGAAGATGGCACTCTGTCCAGGGACTTGCACCAGCTCTATACATTTGCCATTGAGCTGAGAGGACAAGGCACAGTGCATGGGCTTGTAAGAGAAGGCAGAGCAGTAACCAGAAAGGCAGGCACGCTGGTAGAAATCCAACACTTTCTTCCTGAGAGCAAGAAAAGAGGCAGGAACAAAGGCCATGAGAGACCATTTTTCAGGATACATCATGCTAAAAAATCCTCCTCCTCCTTGGAGTCGTGTTCTCAGGAACAGAACCTACCAGACAGGGATGAAGTGGAAGACACTTCTGTTCATTCCTGTCTAGACACTTCAAAGCATATTTCCTTTCATACAAATGGTTTGCAGACTTTATGAACTGGCAGGCCCCTTTCAACCCACCACACCCCAGGAGTCATGGACTGGGCTCACATGATGCAACAATCCATTGTGGGCTGTTACCCATGATAGGTTGTTGTGCATTGGGAACGCAGATCATTTTCCCTCGAGTTTCCCTTGAACAAACCACCCCAACAACCTAGAGATTATTCCAGGCATTGTTATACCCACAAATAGAGACATAGAAACTAAGCGAGTCAGAAGGGGCCTTCCGGGCCACCTAGTCTGACCCCCGGCTCCAGCTGGCTCTGCTCATGACACGCCTACCATGAATGAATGGCACCCATCAAGGGTGCAGGGAGTTGGCCAAAAGGTTCCTGAGTAAGACCCTTGCAGCTCTTGCTATGGAGTTCCTAGGTGACCACCAACACCAACTGCCCCCAAAGTGCCCAAGCCGCATTCGGAGGCAGCCTGCACTAGCTTCATCTTTCTCTGCCACGGCTGTGAGCTGTTTCAGTTTTGATGCCACTTTTTGTTCTTCAATTGTTTTCTTCCTGGGAGACCATGAAAGCTGGCTTATATGATCCACATTCTGACATCGATGAGCAAAGTGCTCCAATGCCATCTTGGATGGGCTGTCTCTGGTCACCAAAACATTTTATTATTATTTTTTAAACTGCACAAAAAAGCTAGCTGTCAAAACTCTGTGTACAGAGGCATATGTCCAAGTCAAAAACTACCCATTGCCTTCTCAAAATCCCCTTTATAAAGAGACTCTGAGGTTTGACAGTTACCTGTCAAAGATGTCAAAACTCCTTTTTGATAGAAAAAAAGAGGTGTTCTTTTGCATGTCCCAAAGTCCTTAGAGGCTCAGGATGAAATGCAAAACGTGCATCAGGAGCCAGACCAACTGGGAAAAATAAAAGAGGAGGATCTTTCCTTGCATGGTCAGCGGACACAGAACAATTGCTGACTATTGGTAAGGAGTAAACTGAAAACCTACTGGAGAAGGGAACTACAGTGAAATAGAAAAAGGACGTGGCTTAAAGGGCTTGAACTGTCAGCAGGAATGGTAAAACCATAACATTTTGCTGCAGGTCCTGTATGAGAACATTTCAACTTTTCATGGTGCACCTTGAAACATGTCACAAAACCCTGCAAGACTGACTGACAGGCCACAAAAAGTGCATATGGGTGTACCAGGGACAGTGAAAGCTGTACAATGCCACCATGTGAAAAGGCATTGTCTGTGGACCTCCAAAAAATAAATCTTCCTGGGCAAGAAGATCTCCCAGTTGCCTTGCAGTCAATCTTCAGAGGAAACGAGCATTGCCTTGAGCATACACCCCAGGCAGAAACTTCTCCAGAAAATCACTTCAGAAAGCCAGTGATGTGAACAGGTATAGAGAAGGCTACCTACCTGTCAGAGCCAGATAGTGGATAGATGTCAGATCCATCCCAGAAGTCTGTGCAGGCCTCAAGGATGATGTCAGCAGTCCCATGGGAAAGCATCTGCTCAGTGCCTGCGAGAAAAAATGGGGCCTGAAAACTGCCTGCGGACAGACTCGCCTATTTTACAGATTCTAACACTCCACAGGCAGCTCTGCACATTTAACAATATGACAAATAATGATAAACACACTTGAGGAGGGCAACAGAAACAGCCCTTTGTCTATTAAATGAGCCACCACAGAAGGAGAGGTCAGGAGAGGCCCAAAGGCAGCCTTCTATTTTTCCAAGGCATTATTAGGTCTTTTTCCTATTAGGCTGATTAAGTCTATTATACCTCACCAAACAAAAAGTCTGTCATTACGATGGCGTGCAGATGGTGGAGTGGGCAGAACTACCGCAAGATCTACTCCTGGAGATGCAATTCATCTGTATGCTCTCTCTCTCGGGCATTTTTCAGATGGAGACAAGACCTCTTCCCACTTGAGTGCCAACTACAGAAAGCCTGGATCCCAACAGACTCCCTGAGCACAACAGTTCGCTGCCTGCCCGTCATAATTGTCAACTGCCTTCCTCCTCGCTCCTCGCCAGGAGTGCTGCCTCTTCTCAGTACCAATGCCTTCACTGGCAGTGGTCAGGTGAGGATGAGAGGAGGAATGCAAGCGAGAAGACTCAAACCAGTCCTTTCTTCTTCTGATATGCTGCTGATTTCAGATTGAGTTTCCCAGGCTTCTAAACAAGGGAGACCAGCTGTAGTTTTCTCAAGTGAGCAGTTGCTCCAGTCCACTGGCTGCCCTTGCCCATCTACACAGAAACACCCATGTCTTTGTTAGGCTGGGGTGTAACCATGGTATACTACACTTTTACACTGGGTATTCTTCAGCCTGAGTCCTTGAGGGCTTTAAATGTTGGAAATAAATTGCATACTGGCAATAGACTTAACATCCTGATTCTAAGAGACAACTAGAACAAGCCAGGACCCCACTTCCACTGAGTGTCTGCACTGACAATGTAAGACACATTCTGTCGGCCAAGGGATTTTCTTCACTTCCATTGGCACCACCAGCTACTCTTGCTTATTCTGAGAAGTGATGTGGTTGTTTTATTACTGTCCTCTTTTTGTGTTGATTAGTTTTATCCTGAACTAGTGGATTTTGTGATCCACTTTAGACTAAAAGAAAAAAAGAAAACCACTACCAATTTTAAGGAAGCAAAGGAATGCCCAAATTCCAACTGAGGGCTTCAGCACTGAGTAACATTAGCCAGCCATTAAGAAATGCCTCCTCTTCTAGGAGCCTTCACTTGGTGGACACTGGGTTGGCTCTTTTTCCAGCAGGAGGACAGTTTGCAGAACAGGAGTTCTGGATCCACTCATCCCCCCCGTAGCCACCCCAAATCTCCTCAACCTATTGTTGATTTCTCTGTAACCAAGAAGTGTCTTCAGCCCCAAGTCCATGGCTATTCCCCTCAGGAAGCACATACAGACTATAAATAAATTGGACAGGTTACTATAACCCAACTGAGATCCCAGAGAATGCATGCAGCAGTCATACTTCTATTTGTGTGCTAGTCAGAAGCCCACCAAGTCAAGAAGCCTTACTGGTAGTGGTGTCTTTAACAAAAAGGCAGATCATATGACTCAAAGGTGGCCTCCTTTTGGTGACGAGTGAGAGTTTTCCGAGCATCACCTCTTTCACCACCTCATCCGATGGCAGGCGGTAAAGGGCCAAGTAGTTCTCCTGTTTGAAAAGCTCTTTGGCACCAGGTGTAAAGCCTAGGGGAAGGAAAGGTCATACGGGATGGGGATATTGGAAGAAGAATTAGATGGAACCCCAAGGAGTGTGCAATTGAGACCACTCAATAGGTGGTGCTACGTGCTCTTGCATATCTTACAGCTGAAACACAATCACAGAGGGCCAACTTACAACTCCATACACAATCACCTCCAGAAACATGTGGGATTATCACTGCTTCACAGCTGGGTGATGCCCTTGATACGAACAGTTGCCCACATCATAGGGATCTATGCAAAAGCCTCCACCATTTGCTGTTACCAAGGCCCTTTCTTGTGCTGCAGTGATTACACAGATCACAGCAGCTACACACATGACAGATGGGAAGCAACCAGTTCACAGAAACAGCACTTCCCAGTCTGGCCTCCTGCCACCCTGGAAGCGACTGCCCTGGAGATGCTGAATGTGTGAATCAACCATGGGAGACAATAGGGATCACCCTTAATTACATAGGAAGCAGTCTCCCTGTTGGGTTTCTCCAGTTTTGCCTGCCTGCCATCTCCTAGCTTCTTGTACCTATACAGTTTATGACTGAGGTATATTGAGATGATTTCATCTGGTATACTTCAAGTTTTCAACATCGCTGGATGAGGTTGCTGGCTATTGCATTATTGACTTTTGGACTATTGATTTTAGACTGGTTTTATATGGGTGGCTATCAAATTGTTAGGCTTCCTTTGGGTTTTGTTGTTGTTGTTGTTTATATGATTTAGCCATTTTGATGTGTACACTCTGCTGCTTTAAAGCAGAACTCATTGTCTGCTGTTTTGCGGTTCACTGTGTCTGCAAGCCACCTTGAGGGACTTATCTCCAGAAAGATGGCTAAAAATATTGAAATAACATTAAGGAGAATGTTAGTGTGAGTAACTCAGCATTGATTTAGTGCAATTAGATTAGCTATGGAAAGACAGGCAGGCTGCACAGATTACCTCTACAGCTGCACTTTCTCTTCCATACTGTGTTGGAGCCACCAGCAAATGACTCAAAGATCCCATCAGACAAGTCGGACACTGATTCAGCAACGAACGATTCCCATGTGCCTTGCCAATGAGATCCATGCTGCCTTTTCACACCTAACTGCACTAAATCAATACTTGCCAGCTGAGTCAGACAATCAGATTGCACAGCCCATAGTTCTAAGTTTAAGAAGTGTGCTGTTGTCATGCACAGCCTCTCTGCCTGTGTCTCCCATGAGCATCATGCCCTCTGCCCCTCTGGAGTCCCAGAGTCCAGTAAGAGACCACATTCTCTGGGTTAGTTTTTCCAGAATTCAGAAATTCAAAAGAAATCCAGGGAAAAGGTTTCCTCCTGAGGGAAGGATCACTTTTGCATTATGCATGCAGCAGCTCTCATGCCAGCATCCCACTGTCAGGACATCTGATCCAACAAAGCAATACTCAGAGCCAGAATGAGAACGTGCTGTTTGTGCCAGCTGAGAGACTGCCTTCTAACACTCAGTACAATCAGAGTGCAATGCCCAGTGCCTGCTTCCCAGATGGCCCGCCAACCTTTGGCATCCTTACCAATAAGCCTGGCAAGCTCACAAAGCCCCCATGGCACATGAACAGGCAGCACAGCATTGTGGGTCTCCTGCAAGGCGATGTTGCAGAGGTGGTCAGAGAAGCGGCACAGGCGCTCGGTCACGCTCGCATTGCACAGGTTGAGCAACACGTTCAAGCCCAGGGGCTTCAAAGAGGTTAAATGCAGCTGCCAGTTGGAATCGTCAAACTGGATGCAGGAGGGGTTCTGCTGGTCCTGCGAAAGGCTGAGCATTTCCAGGTGGTAATCACACACAAAGTCTTCGGCCTCACATGCCAGTCCCTCGCTGTCTCCTTCGACCTGGCTCGACATGAAAGAAACACCTGATCCAATTGACCAGAACATGGGAGTTCTCCTCCACCACAGCTCAAGATTACAGATAAATGGCTGCAGTGTTAAAAGTTAAAGGGCCAGCCACCATTTCCTTCACCTAAGCATGAACAATGATACCTTTCAACTGCAAAAAGCAAATTCTTAGCTCTTGCAATTATGGAAAATTGTCAGGAAATGTGGTAGCAGAAAGTGCAGCAAGTTAAAATGAATTAAAAGAACCCAATGATCTCTGTTTCTATTAGGCTGACAGTCTTTAAAGTTTAGAAAGTTCTGATGCTGTCACATTTTTTGTAAAATAAAGGCATATGAAGTACAAAATCGGGACAGAAAGCACTTCTAGGGCTCCTAAGTTTTTAAAACTAACAATTAACCAGCGACTGCTAATTTTTGTGTTTGCAGCTAGCCTATTAAACATGCCTTGGCAGCAACTGTAGCCTAAGTCCAAATACAACATGAGTGTGGCCCTCTCATTCAACTCTTGAAGCTGAACATGAAGCACTAGCTTCATAGGCCCAATTTTTTAAAGTCACTTTTAAAGGCCGCTGTAGATTAAGAGAAACCAAGAAGTGCAGCCTAAATGTTGCTAGGCAATTTTTACACTGCTCGGATTAGCCATAATGGCTGCCAACAACATAAACAGCAATCTGACAGCCTTCCAGCATACTCATAACTGTCTTTCCACACCCTCTTCTTCCACTCCACTGGAGAATCGCAACACGGAGACTCCACCAGAAACCCATGCTGCATTACTCAGTGTTTGCTCCTCCCTTCCCCATCCTACAAATCTTAAGCCTGACAGTGTGGCCAGGTGCAAACAGGGCTCTGGCAACCGAGTAGCTCTTCTGCCCTCCAAGCCATGCTCCCTCCTTATGCCAACAGTGAGAGCTCTTGTTCTTCGAAGAGAAGTTCTTTTTTTTATAACAGAGTTACTTCCTCCTTCTCTCAAGTTCACAACTTTTACCTTCCTGTATTCTCTACTGAGGTCTGCTTAACAGTCCAAATTGCTGACTTTGGCCTAAGTGGAAAGAGCTTCCTTCCTGAAATCTTCAGCTTTCTGAGTACCTTACCTCTGGGATGAGGAACCATTTTTCTGCTGAGTGCCATAATGCCTCAGAGGTAATCCGTGGGGAACTGTATGCTAATAGTGTGCAAGATCAGAACTCAGAATGGGAATCCTGGTATCTCTCCCTGTAACCTTTTCCGGGTCTCTGTTTCTCTTTCTGCCACCCCACTGCCTGAAATTAGACTGAAAGCTGCATGAAATCATTTATTTGTTTGATTTGCAGCCTTCTTTTGTGCTAAGAAAATGGCAAGGAAGTATACACTCACCAGAATTACAAAAGCCCATAAAGTAAAAAAGTGACAACTTGATCAAAATAATGAATACACTAAAGGCAGAGTTAACGTCATAACAGAAATGTGACTGACCTGAACAGACTCCTCTTCTCCATCTTCCATGTCCTTGCTGAAGCTCACATTCGATCCTGAAGGGTGCTTGCTGCGGCTGGTTGGTTTCCTGTGAATATGAGTATCTGAAGATTTTGGGGTGTTGCTGGTGGACCACTCAGCTCTGTCTTGTTCATTGGTGATGCGAACCGCATCTGACAAAGGTCCTGAGAGCAAGGCATCCCTTTCATGGGGCTATAAAGCAGCATAGGAAGAAAAGGAATTAACAGAGGAACACCAGGGAGCGAAAACAAGAAGGGGAGCTTCATGGCGATGGAGGACTCATTTTAACCTTCCAAGTGAAAAAGAAAGTGATGCTTACTTTTCTCCTACCTGCTCCAGAAAGAGCTCTCTTAAACAATAAGCTCTTAACTCTTCTTCTCCCAACCCACCCTCTGGCTGCAAAGATTTCTTACATTTTCTTTTCCATCCTTGCAGACTTTACCCACACTAGAAGAACAAAACTTATTGTCCAGTGGGTCTTTGGTTAGACCTTAGCTGTCCCAAAGGAAGTCACTCATATTTGTTACATTAAATTAGCTAGGTACAAGTTAACTACCTGGAGTTTTTGGGTGAACTTTTGGCTCAGTTTCAGGATACAAAATATCTTGGTGACCTAAGCTTGCAATCACAGAAGCCTGGGTACAGAACTGTACAGTCGTTAAAGCAGAGGCCAAATTCAGCTAACCTGGGGTCCAATCCAGTGCTCTGGGTTTCCCTGGATGGCCACACCCCTTCCTGGCCCTACTCCTTTCCTCTGACTAATGGTCATTTAGTGGTTTCCTAGTTTTTGTCCACTTCTCCCCTTGTGCTAAGGGCTGAAAAGGGACTCTCCTAAGGCTTACCTACTGGCTGTAAGAGTTTAACCAGGTGTTTGGGAGGAGTAAAAAACCTGGTTAAACTCTTGATGAGCAGTAGGAGTAAATGCTACCCCTTTGTCCTTAATTCCACTCTTAGGCCTTTTTCTCCACCCACCACCTGGAATTCATCCCAGAGGATGAAAGAGGTTCAGCACCAGTCAGCTAAAGGATGCCAATCTTGCATCACTAAGGGATGGCTGCCTGAAGAGACAGGGTGGGGATGGCTCACAACACGAGGGGCTGTTGTAATGTTTCTGATTTCTGTCATCCGGATGAGGAGACACAGGCTGCATTCTGGACTACAGCTATGGCTACTCACAATCATAACAGCATCTTCTTAGCTTTGCTGTGCTGACTGAATGTGACAAATGTGAGAGAATTCCCTTGGGTCAGTTAAGGTCTAACCTAAGTCCCACTAGACAGTAAATTTTGTTTCCATAGTGCAGGTAATGCTTACAAGGATATAAAAGGAAATGTTCCAGAGACAACCATCTCTTTTTATCTGATTAACTAAGCTAACAGTATTAACTCGGATTTCTGGTAACAATATTTACTGAGGCTCTCGCAAAGGACGGCATACAAATATCTTAAATAAATAAATATCCATGAGCACTCTGTGTCTCTTCCTCTTCATACACCTCACATCCCACACCTTTAAAAGGCAGGTATTACAGTATTCCCAAGATATATTCTAGTTCTAGAAACTGAAGCAATTGCTTGTAGTATTTAAAAAGCTTTTCCTTGCAACCAAAATGGGGAGGAACAGGGTGAGGGGAACGAGGAAAGAATTTGAGGACTTTTCAAAGCATCCTCTGCGGACCCAAGCATCTGTCTCTCACCTCTTCGTCCATGTCTGGGTGGCAGAAGGAACGTGTGGAAAGTTCATCTGTCAGGTCTTCATGGCTGCTGTGAGGAGGCTCCACCTTGCCACTAAAGAACAAAACCGTCTCTGGACTGGGATTAGGCCAGGACAGAATTCCTTGCTTATCCACACAGCAAAGCACCTAAAAAACAGGCCCAAGACATCCCACGACACCCCAGAGATATACAAGAATCTATTGGCAAGGCTGTGCCTGAATCAGTGAGGCAGACAGAAGTCAGTCATGTCATCACTGCTTTCAAGCACAATGAAAGGCAGAAGACCCTTTCCAAGTGTCCTCCCATCCCTTCATGCTACTGAACACAGAGCAAATCTCCACAACTTTTTGGCACGCGCATGTGCAGGTGCCACCATAAGATACTTCAAAGTTAAGAAACATACCCATGGCAAGTAGCACCCCTAGTTGGTAGAAAGCCAGCCAGGGCAGATGAAGGCAGAATATAGATTTTGGGGTGCCTCTACAACCTGCTGCCAAGGGCTTTCCAGGCTGCTGCATAACGAGCAGTCTCCTGGAAGCCACCCGTCCTGAGAACTGAGGTGGGGAACACTGAAGAAGGGCAGTCTGTAATAGGCATGAAGAATGCAAATGTTTGTGGGGTCCAAGAGAGCATGACACTCACTCCAGATCTACACTCAGTAATTAAAGCCAGAAAGGTCAGGTTTATTGCCCTGTTCCTATGCAGCAGGTACTACTGCCAGGTTGATCTAGTCCATACAGGTCAGAAGGGCTTGCTCATAGCTACAGACATCTGAGCTTCTGTATAAGAGATATCATGCCGCCGCAGGCTACTAGCTTAGGAATATCTAACTAGCAGAGGTTCATACAGGATTTAGAAAAAGAAACCTGGGAGATTGGGGTTCTAGTCCCCACTTAAGCCATGGAGTTAACTGGGTGTCTTTGGGCCACTCACAGGGTTGTTGTTGTGGGGATAAAATCGAGAGGATGAAAAGAATCATGCAAGCTGCCCTGAATTCCTTTAAAGGAAAAAAGGCAGGGTATAAATATAATAAATAAATGATAAATAACCAGGAGGCTGCCTTATATGGAGTCAGACCCTTGGGTCATCTAGCCCAGTGCTGCCAACACTGACTGGAAGCACTGGCTCTCCAGGGCTTTGGGCGGGGTTCCTTCCTAGCCCTTCTTGGAGATGCTGGCGATGGAAGGAGGAACCTTCCGCAGGCACAGCAGGTGCTCCACTGCTGAGGCCCAAACCTTTCCTGCAACTTCTTGTCAACAAGGAAGCCAAGGGACCAGGGCAAGGAGTTCCTCCAGACTGACCAGAAAATGAGGATGCCCATTCCTGGATCTCTCCTTGCAGTCATACTTACTGTGACAGATCCCAGGCTGTGAAGTAAGCTAGAGGTGAAGGTGAGTGTTGGAGACTTGCCCTTCAGGACATGCAGGAAGTGGCTCCAGATACATCGTATCATTTCCTGACAGAAGAAACCACAAAAATTAGACAACTAGGCATACATTAAGCAAGGAAGAACAGATAAGGAGAAGTTCCGTTAAACGTAATTTGAAAACATGACCCATCTCCGTAACAGCAAGACTACGGGTGTGCTTGCTGCTTCAGAAAAAGGCAGCCCCTTCGGTAGGGAAAAGAGGAATCACGTGCACAAAGAAGCCTGCAGGGGGGGCATCAGATGTTGAAAAGGGCATGTGGTGCAGGATCTGGTTTGTAAGGTGCTCATTTTAGGGATCATTTTAATGTTTAATTTTACACTGTGAACTGTTCCCAAAGCACTGCAATGTGGTGCATAAAATGTTGAAATTTGAGGCCTACAGGTGAATGGCAGGATATAAATGCTACAAACAGACAGAGATCAGTGGATTTCTGGACTTTGTCTTAAGCTCAACTCTGGGAAGCAATTTGGAATAGAATTTGCTCACCTGTGACAAACAAAGCAAAAGTGGTTCAATCCTTACTGGTCTGATCTAGCAGGGCCCTGACGTACTTCCGGCTAGGTTTATCACTCATGTCATCTAATCTCACCTTCTGCATGTAGCTTTAGTCCTTCTACTTAGCAGAACAGAAAAAGGAAACTACTAGCACAAGATGGTCACTGTATGGCCTGTAAATGATATGGGATGTTTCTTCCTTTTTATAAAGTGGGTTTTCCAATGTTTTGTTTTATTTTTGAAGCAAAATGTCTTGCTGCCATGAGGGAAGAAGAAAAACATGATTGAATAGTTGTCTAGCTGCACATATAGAATAGTCACAGCCCTCAAACATTTGGGAAGGAACAAACCCACAAAAGAAAATATATTGGATTTTGTTTTTGTTAAAAACTAGTTACTATTTTGAATGCTTGGGGTTGGGAACACCAGGACTTTCCTGTCAGTTCAATAAATAAGTAATAAACTGATGGAAGTTGCTGCTGGAGGGCCACACAGTCACCAACCCTGAAAGGTAAGTTATAAAATTCTGCCTCAGCACCTCTGATAATTACCTTTCTTAGCCAGCTATTTCAACCAAGAAAGGCAACTGATGCTTTTTTTTAAACCCAGGTAACCACAAGGTTAACCACAAGGTCAAGTCACACGCCCTTTCCTTTGCAGAGGATTGCAAGTAGAGGAAATACTGCGAACACCCTTTGCAAGGCATCATACGAGCATGAGAACTGCCCCGCTGAATCAGACCATGATTTGTCTGCCCACAGTAAAGCATTCTGTTTACCTGGCGCCAACCAGGTCCCCATGAGCTCTCCCGAGCCGGACTTGACGTGAGTCCAGCAAATAGCCACCAGGACCGGCAGCCATCAATAGCCCTCTCCTCCATGAATTTGTCCAATCCCCCTTTAAAGCCATCCAAATTGGTAGACTTCACTGCATCTTGTGGAAGTGAGACCCACAGTTTAAAAATGCATTGTGTGAATAAATGCTTCCCTTAATGACTCCTGAATTTCCCAGCAGTCAGCTTCATGGGATGACCCTGGGTTTGAGTTTTACAAGAAAAATGTCTTCCTATTCACTTTCTTTCTTCACACCCTGCATAATTTTGTACACCTCTATCATATCTTCTTTTACTTGTCTTTTTTTCTAAACTAAACCATTCCAGATGTTGTAAGCTTTTCCCAAAGGGGAGTTTCTTTAGCCCCTTGATTATTTTAGTTGCCTGTTTCTACACTTTTCCCAACCCTATGATATTCTTCTTGAGATGCAGTGACCAGAACTGTACACAGTATTCCAAGTGCACTCACATCAACTGCATGCACGAAAGACATGTAGGATGCAAGCGAGTTGCACAGCACAGCCATCGACAAGCAAGAAGAAATAAGCATGAGGAAGCAAGCAAAGAAAAGATGCAGAGGATTGTACAGAACAAGGCACAAGGTTGATTAATAAAATACTACCTGGGAAGAAACCATCTCCGTGTAGCTGCTCAGTGTGTCCTCTGAGAACTTAGCCAGCTGCAGCAAGAGAGCAGATCTGTTACTATTAAGGCGCTGGAAAGCGATGAATGAAGAACATCCTTTCATAAAGATGCTTCTTCACCAGTGAAAGGAACATTTGCGCTGCTGTACCTGAACGTAACGGAGATTGCTGCCTCGGGTGCTCACTTGAAAACTGAGAATTAAAATCCCAAAGGGACCTTTCCTCTTTCTGCATATCTCACAGAGACAGAATCAGGGAGGCAAAGCTGGAGTTAATTTGGAACACTGACGAAGGTAGAAGAAAATCTTTTGACACAAATTAGGCACCATATTCTATTAAGTATGGTTAACAGAAGACATGAAGATGGGCTTAGGTGTGGGGAGCAACCTCAACTACAGATGTGGCCCAGATGTAGGCTTGAAGAGAAAATTTAGGGAGAGAAGATGAATTCCAAAAAAAAAAAAAAAAGTGGGGAGGGGAGGAAATGGGATGGAGAGAGCAGAAGCATGCAGAGTGGGAGCACAGCTAACTTAAATCCAATCTAAGGATGGAGGGAAAGCTTAAAAAGTGCCAAAAGAGGACACATAATCCAAGAATCCAGAGGAAAGTACCACATCTATGACATTGCAAATGGATTTGCAGAAGAGAGGGGTGCTACTCTAGGGACTACTGACCCGAGACACAGTAAGCATTTGGGTAAGAACAGGTAAAGACGCAGAATCACATCTTAGATGTAACCACAGAGAAAGTATGGACAGGGTTTCTTGGGTGCAGGACAGGGAAGGCAGAAAATCAAAACAACTGGGGAAATGAGGGCAGCCACAAGGGCAGTGAGTATGCCAGCAACAAGTGTAGTCCTAGTGTAAAAGGAAAACACGGAGATTTACGTGCCAGCCTGCCTCAAGTAAGTGGGGTTAAGGAGAAAGAGGGAAAGAACAGTGAAGGGAGAGATAACAGGATCAGCTGGAGGGCTAAGAATCAATTGACAAATGAACCTTCAGACCCAGGAGAAACAGGATTCCTGGTATTCTTGGGCCTCACCAATTCTGAAGTTGCAACAAGGCCCACAAAATCCAGGGTCTTTTAGAGATTTTAAGACAGCCATTGCAAAACCTTTGCAGAACTGTCAGAAGCTAGAGCCAAGTTTCCACTGCCAGCTGGGACCGACAGGCAAGCCCTTCGACCAAGCAGCCACCTGCCAGACAAGCCTTTGCAGGAGCTCTTCACAGCCAAGAGCCACAACTAGCAACATGTCAGTCAGGTCCTCCTCTCATCCCCATTTTGCAGTTCCCACACCTGAAGTGTGACTGGTTTGCTGTTCAAGTTTTGTTTCCCTGCCCCTCCCAGCCTCCATTTATATCCACAGATGACCCAAGTGCCACAGTTTTATGGAGGTAATGGCAAAAGTGGGCCTATGGTACCTCTGGGACACAAAAGATACTTCCCCTCCTGACTCAATGGCCCAGCATTCTCTTTGCCCAGCCCATCTTGTTTCCTTCCCTTCCAACAGCACCTTACTGCTGAATACCTACCAGGGAAGAGGGTGAGGCCTTGCTCATCTGGGCCAAGACTCGGGCTTCACCAAAGGCCGTAGCAAGAATCCACAGGACAGGAAAGAGCAGCGGGAGGATGGGCAAGACACCATTGACCTGTTAAGCCATTCCAGTTCACTATTCAGTACAGCCGCCACACAGCTGAAGAAGTTGTATTACCTCCCCAAAACCCAAAGAAAGAGGATGTTGACAGTAGTAACAGGGTTGCTCACAAATATGTCTTCACTGAGATTTTCACAAAGTGCCCCACACTTAGGACCACTGAACACACATACAATAAAAAATACAGTATATGAGGCAGGGCTAAAATGAAAGCAGGTACATACAGACAATATGTGCCTGTGTGAACAACACTTGCCATCTTTTCAGAACACACTGGAACTGATAAACCTGGCTGTGTAAGAGGCTCCAGCCATCCTAGGGTCCCAAAGGCAGCATTTCAGGGCCACCAGGAAAGACTGGCATCCTTGCGCTGCTTTTAAAGGCTGTCGAGCTGTTTCTGACTCCTGGAGATGCTATGAGTAAGTGCCCTCCAAAGTGTGCCGTCCTTGACAGGCCTGCTCCACTCTTGCAAACTTAGGGTTGCCGCTTCCTTTATGGAATTGATCTGTTCTAGCTCATCTCAATTTCAGCCAAGACCTGCAGAGCAAGAAGCCCCCTCACTTCCGCCCGCAGAACAGGGAGAGGCAAACGCAAACTGCAAAGCAAAGGCAAGATGTACACTGCTGCCTACAATCTGCATTCTTCAAAAATCAACATTCTTGGCATTTGAACTGTAAAAACTGGAGAGGCACAGAACTGAGAAAAACTGGATCACAGGAAGAAAAAAAATATTCTTGAAGCCTTACAAATCCCCACCTATGAGGGGGATAAAAGAAAAAAAAAGCTTTCCACTGACCCCTCACCCCCACTTTGGAATTTCAGTTTTTAAAAAATGGAAGAGGTTTAACCTTCCATAAACGACCATTGTCCTGATCCAAAAATGGCCACATATACTAAGGTAAAGAAAACTATCTTGTATGATTTCTCAAACATTTAATTTGACCCATTCTTTGTCCACTGTATTTGTGCTTAGCTGACATTGCTAATCACTGAAAATCTGCAAAACTAAGTAATGTTCTATACATTTGACTCTTTGATGATGGATGATTGGCCCTTCTTCAACCTGATTGCAGAACACTGAGATATTTTATCAAGCAACTACCATTTGCATCAGGTAAAGTATCCAAATCATCATCAAGTATATCCCCAACTTGAGTACATCCAAACAGGACTACCTGGCGATTACACAGGCAGAATGAACTGACAGTGCTTCAACATGCTCTAGCTCATAAACAGGAAGTACCTCACTGAAGAGGTTACTTCCCACTGTGGGAGTGAACTGGTCAACAGCCACAGCTGTCTTGGTGCAGCGCTTGTTCTGCCTTCTGGACCAGTCCAGCTGTTCTTTCTGGGCTGGGTGGGTGATTGTCCAAGTACATAGGCTGCAGATGGCCAGTGCTCAGATTCAGACAGCTGATCACCTACAAACCTACTGAAGTGCTATTAAGTGGGAGGAGAATCTAGAGTCGCCATAATAATCTCAGATGGGAAAGGAAACTTCGCACTAAAACTGTCAAGAACAACTAAGTTTCTAGAAGCAGGCTGAGAATGAATGCTTCAGTAGCAGAACAGATCTGTTCCACAGAAAAATGGAGAAGAGTCTCTTCCCCATGTGGAATGCATCAGAGGCAGACCACATGCATTCCTTGGTCAATTCACATAACGCCAGTAAATGTCACACCCAAACCACTTCTTGATATGTGCAACACACACCCTCCAACATGCTGACATCACAAGGCAATTAACTATAGACTGGAAACAATAAGAACACGGTCTTCTTTACCTGCAGCTGAAGAAATGTGTACTGCCAAGGGATTATTCCAGGAGCCATGAAAATGAAGCGCATGGCATTGGTGATTAGGAAACCAATCTGCCATTTAAGGAAATGAGTGAACATTAGAAAGCCATTCTATCAACCCCAACTCACAATCACACACCCGCACACACATAGTCAACTATTCCTTGGAAGGCTTAACACACATCTTCAGCATATTGTTGCATTGTCACTCTGGCTGCGTTCACATAACAGGCTGGTCTTACTATGATCACACTGGCTAGTGAGAGAAGACACAGACCACCTGTCCCAGCTGGACCGCCCCTCTCTATCCCCTGCTCCCAGGGCCTACCATCTATTGCCCTGCAGGAAAGATCACCTTAGAAGGATTTGCATCCCAAACACTGGGAAATGAATACTTGCAATAACAAATAATGGCATCTCATGTGTTGTCTTCTCCATGAATTTCTTCTAGCTCTCTTTTGAACAGAAAATGTTTCTCACACTTTACAACCAAACACTGAAGACTTTCCTACAGGGATGTGTGTGAATTTCCTTTCAGATTGCAAATGACCAGAAAATCCCTTTTGCGTTCACAAACATACCTTTGAAAGATGCACATGTTTCTCAAAAGGCATAAGTTTAATATAAACCATAGTCTATGGGGAAAATCTTCACTGATGCAGTAATTTTTTGTGCAACTTTCATGTTTCATAGGAGTTCCTTTTGTGCAATTTTCCTGTTCATGAACGAACGGCAATTACAGAATGCCAATCAAGGAGACGCTTAGCAAGCTTGAACATTGCTTGCTTCCCCAAATCCCTTTTTAAACATCCACCCAAAACTAACAGAGGACCCAATGCATGAGTTGGAACTGCTCACATCATAGGATGCTGAAATCATTTTCAGCAGTTCCAACCAATGGTCCATTAGATTGAGTCTGGTCACAAGCAGCAGCCCATCAGCAGGACATACCAGCACAATAGGAACAGCAAATTTGAGCATCACCGACTGCACTGTGAACCTCTCATTATCCAGAGCAGTCACAGGACGTGACAAAGCCATGTCCAGGCACAACCTGAAACAAAAAAAATAATGCGCTTTGGAGCTGACACATATTTATTATCCTTTTATCACACTTATCAGTTCCTTACATAAAAGGTACAGTGGCAAAAAACTGCTATTGAACCATGTGATAAAACTCTACCCTCCATTCCAAGAACTAGTATGTCAGATGCTAACACTTTCCTACTTGCAGCCAAATGTTTTATGTCTATGATGTATTCTGATGAGCAAAGTGATGGATGAATTCTCCACTCATTCTCCCACAAATGCCAATAAAAGCATGCCCCGGAACTGGGAACAGCATCCACCTTACCTCACATTGTCAATTACAGGTGTTTTTGTGACACAAAAGAGCCGATATAACTGGGGATTCTGAGGTCCTTTCTTCAGCTCACCATTTGGGGAGGGTGGAGGAGAAAATGGGGGAAACAGATCTCCTGGCTCCAGGACAATGTGTTCATCATCCTGTTGAAAAAACCCAAGAGATTCCCTTGATGAGTGGAACAATATTGATTTAAGTACTTATTTTATTAGATTCATACCCTGTCTTTTTTCTGCAAGGGAGCCAAGGCAGTTTATACAACTCCTTCTCACCATTTTATCCCCAGAAGAACCCAGTGAGATTCATGGCCAAGCGGGGACTAAAAAGTGATTTCCTGAGTTCCAGTCCAACCATCTCACACCATGCCATGCTAGTTTTCAAGTTCTTGTGGGAAAGTTCTTGTTTCCCAGAGCAATAAAGCTGGCAACAATGCATTTTCCTGACTCCACTGCTGTAGGAAAATGCATTCCATGCACTGGCTTTTAGCAACCCCGAAATTCAACAAACTTTGCGACTACTTTGGATGACACATATATAGACCTTGACAGTATGCATTGGATATAGTTGTAGGTAAAATGTTCTTTGCATGATATAAATACCCTAGCTCCCACTCATAATACAGTTTCTCATATGTACTTTGCAGGCTTGATCTTGGTGCATGATATATTCTGAAAATGTCAGTTTTGATATTTAAAAGAATCCTCTGAGGACCAGTGAACAGTCTAAGAGTACCTTAATGCTGCAGCAATGCTGAGGCTGAGTGGGTGTGAAGGTGACTAATCACAAGTCTCAATACAAGAGAAAGCACACACTTTGTTTTGTTTGTTTAACAAAGACATTTCTAGTCCTTATACTTGTGTAGAAAAAAATGAAAAATATCTAAATTACATCTTGTAAACACTTGGGAACCAAAAGGACTTCCAGATTTCAGACATACATAGTTTTGGGCCTCTGTCCTCTGACTCTCACTAGCACACAAAATCACCCTTCTCATAAACTTAATAACATAGTCCAAAAAGAAGGGAAAGATGAGTTACCTTAATCCCTCTAAGAGAAGTGAAGGACTCCTGTCCTGGCCTCAGAGCAATAACATCACCCTCTACTAACAAGCTGACTGGGAGGTTGACCAGATGGCCGTCCCTGTAGACCCAATGCAGTGACCAGGATGGGGCGAAGGGCATGTGAAGGTCAGGGTACATGGCGTTTACCCAGTTCAGCTCTTTGCCACCTCTTAAGGCATCTGAAAAGCAGATGAACAGGAAGTGAATGACAGCCACATATTGGGAGGCTTTGAGTGTGAAACCACATCTTCACTGAAGAGGGAAATACATTTGGGACTCATCTGAGACTTAATATCAATTGAGACTTAGTATCAATTGTGTGAATGCAATGAACTTGCATGGTTTTTAAAATGTAAACAGAAGTGGAGTTGGGGGATAGAAGCAGCAGAATCTCTGTGTGAGGAGAGTTTGAATGGGTTCAAATAATAGGTTCACAAGAATGTGAGTTATTTTTTTATTATTATTATTGTTATTATTATTATTTATAGCATTTTTATGCCGCCCCCATTGCAGAAAGCCTCGGGGTGGCTTACAAAAAAGCTAAACAACATAAGATAGAATAACATTAAAAATTCGGAGCATCTTGGCAATAGTTTAAAAACAATAAATAAGAACAACAATTAACAATTAAAATATCGTTTAAATAAAAAGGTCTTGGCCTGGCGCCGAAAAACAAATAACGACGGCGCCAGGCGGACCTCTCCGGGGAGCGCATTCCATAGGTGGGGCGCCACCGCAGAGAAGGCCCTCCTCCGGGTACTCACCCTCCTAATATCCTTCACAGAGGGCTCCCGGAGAAGGGCCTCTGCTGCCAATCTCAAGGGGCGGGAGGGAATATATGGACGCAAGCGTTCCTTTAGATAACCAGGTCCCAAGCCGTTGAGGACTTTATAGGTGATAACCAACACCTTGAATTGGGCCCGGACTTCAATGGGGAGCCAGTGAAGCTGACGGAGAACTGGGGTTATATGAGAACAACACCCAGTCCCTGTCAGCAACCTGGCAGCTCTATTTTGCACCAACTGAAGTATCCGGACCTTCTTCAAGGGCAGCCCCACGTAGAGCACGTTACAGAAGTCTAATTGCGAAGTTACCAATGCGTGTTAATGTTGAAACATAGGTTATTGTGTTGTCTGAAGCCAACTGAGATAACAAGCCATGGTGAATAATCCCCAGTTCAACTGCAACAAGAAGCCATGGATTATTTAGCTGGACAGACATCTGAGAGGGATGGTACACCTTTGGAGTAGTACACTGAGCAGGAGGTTTGATCTGATGGCCTTCTTGGCCCTTTCCAACTCTACTACTCTATGGTTCATGGTTAACAAACCATGACTTGCTAGTGTAGTAGGATTCAGACAATATAATAAACCAAATAAACCATGATTTGACAACAACCCACACTCAACGCATAAAAAACGTCTGAGTGTGGATTACTTTGTCTGAACCCAGTCTTTGACCCTATTGCCACCCTAAATTAAATTATCTCCTCTTTAAAGAGACAAAAAGAACAACTACCCGGAGCAGGGCCTTCTCTGCAGTGGTGCCTAGATTATGGAATGCGCTCCCTGGAGAGGTGCGCCTGGCACCAAGTTTATATTCTTTTCAGTGCCAAGTTAAAACCTTTTTATTTAATTGCTATTTTTAAAAATTAATATTTTATTGTTAACAATTGCTTTTTTTGTTTTTGTATATTTTATGGAATTTGTTGTTGTTCTATTGTTTTTAATTGTACCTGCTGTAAGCCTCCCAAGATGCCAAGGCATGTGGTGACGGCATATAAAAGTTTTGAATAAATAAATAAATAAATAAATCTGGAATTTACATTTAAAAGCAGGCATCACCATGGAGATAAAGTGCATTCACACAATGTATTTAACTCTTACAATCAATACTGCAGCTAGTTTGGTTCTCACAGTGACCTTGTGGCCCCCAGCTTAGTATCCTGCACATTCCCCCTGGAGTACAGTGGGAACTTACACATCTGGATACTTCTGGAGAGCAGAAAGCATGTTTGTCCATAGGAGGCTGCCTGAGGAAATGCTGGGAGGAAAGGAAAGAGGTCACTGCAAGTGACCAAGGGAATAACCGCCTAGTTGAAGGAGTACTTCCTCCCAGATCAACCTGCATACTTGAGGATCACCAGAGGAGTCTTTTATCTATATTCTATCTGTAAAAGAAGTACGCTTTTCTTCTACAAGCATCAGGGCCTTCTCTGCTAGTCTGGCACAACACTTGACTGTTCTGTGCACCAGATTCAAATGTGTTTATTTGCATAGCTCTTTTAAATGTAAATTATTTTGAACTGATGAAACAGCTCAGTTTTACTATACTGATGTTTAGGTTTAAGTTGTTTTTACTTTGTTTAACATCTGATGTCTACTCCAAAATCCCATTTTCCCGTTTCAGATAAAGAAATGGTCTACACCTTTTACAAATAAAAGAACACGAAAATATTTCACTGACACCATACGAATGTAACTTATGAGCTGAAGCAGTAGATTTGCCTGTTGGAAAAATGGGATGATAAATGAGATAGGGAGAGCCAAGGACACATTCAATTTTGATCTGAAAATAGTCATAAAGATGTGATGCAGGGAGGAAAAACTGAAGACTGCGGGACTGGTAGAAGACCACAAGATTGATAAATTCAGAGAAAAGGCTACTGGACAGTTCCTGTAACATAATAATTTTGGAGCACAATCCATCACTGCTTAAGAACACACTTTTCTGGACTTTACATAAGAATAAATTCAAAACTGACACAGACTATGATACAGATCAGCCTTTTGGGAGACTGTAGAGGCACCCACATGCAGAATAGCAAAGAGAACCAAGGAAGAAGAAAAGAAAGACTTGCCATTTATTTTGTTGATGATGTTCCGGAGCCTTCTCTCAACTTCCCGGCGCTTCAGTCTCTCTTGCCGTCCAATCAAGAAGAGATCAAGTAGCACCAGGAAGAAGAGTGCCAAGGCGTTGACAATTTCAGAACCTTCACTGTTCAAAGCAGAACAGAACAAAGCAGATGTTACAAGCAGTTGAATGTAAAAATTAAATATATCTGTCACTCCAAAAACTGTGCAGTTTTGATTCCCTTTCTTCACAGATTCAAATTCTGACAAGAGTCATAAGGAGGGTTCAGTCTCTGGTCTTAGCCCAAGGGAAAGATTTTTTTGTACTTTCTAGGTTAGCCTGCATGATCAAGTTAATTCAAATCATGAGTTCCCAGCAGCAAATTAAGCTATATGGTAAGATCATAAGCAACAGGTTTGTCTTCAACTCACTGTCTCTTGAAATGTAGGGATGATTTAGTAGGCCATATTGATGGCAGACATAACTATGGTTCTGTAGCCCAGGTACAAAGAAACAAGGATCACAAAGGGTTCACAGGTGTGTTGATCCCTCACATTGTACCAGACTGTCTCGCTGAACAATCCTGCTTAATAAAATGCACTGGACTAAGGTCCATAGTTCTGCTGTCTTCCACCATTTTCTCCCTTCCCCTGACCTTGCCCTCTGCATTTCATTCTAAGCCAAGAATGGGGGTACAAATGCATTGGAAAAGGGGGGTGCATGGGAGGTTCACTCTCAATAGTATGTTCTAGTACAGAGGGAACAGCAAATAGCTCAGAAATTATTCATCCTCTGGGTTCTCAGAACTGTGAAAATACAGTGTTTCTAATTCTTGTAAGAATAGGAAGACAGACAAGGTACCGATGTGAAAGGAGGTTCTAGGGAAAAAAGAATCCAGCAGAAACTTGCCCAATATATCACAATTTTCACATCTCAGGATTGCCAAATTGTCTGAGGGATCTGGAGCAACACTGACATCACATTTTAAAATTTAAGAATCCTAACCAAGACTAAATGCAAATTGTTTGTCAGTTGTGCTTTGACACAGTACAACCATATGGGGGATATGTAAAAATATTCCTCTCAGAGATATTTGAATGTGCAAAACAGCATCAGTCGTCTGGCTCATGTCCTAACTCCTCACAAGATGGCTATTTGCCAGCATCAGACAAAGCTCCTGTGCCTCTCATAGCTTTAAATTGCAGTATGAAATCCAGGAGGTAAAAAATCTGCAATCCTTTGGTTGCAGCAATGAGAAAGAGCATCCTTGCCAAACATCTCCTCCAGCTAAGCAGCTATTTTAAAAGCCTCAGGAGCACTTTTCAAGGTCAGGAACTGGCAGTCCAAGTTCTTTGCACTGAACTGCATGTCCACACTGGGATTGGAAAGCCAATGAACAAGTTCTCCACTGGAGACCTTCCAAAGGGACTTGAGAGGGCTTCATAAACAAGGTACCAAAAAGGCCAGCAAAGATTGACAGAAGATGAGGTCAGAGACAGAGTCTGCAGTCACAGACACCATATTGCAATTCTGTTGCTTTTAAGCCAATGGACTGCCTTTTCCCCTATGAGGCCACCTGCGTGCTTAGAACTTCAACAAAGACTATTCCACGTCTCATGAGTGACGAGAATGCAGGACTAGGTTTCTCTGGTGGTGGTAATAACCACCTATTGGCCTTGGTATCCACCTTGTGGAAGTTTTTGCTGCACGGTATCTGTTCCCTTCTTCATCCATCTTTGAATATCATATCAAGATGCTAATATTTCAGTGCACTTTTGATCTGCGTGGACTTTGCCCATAGATTTTTATCATTGTACCCGATTTTGTTTGGCTCAGTAATTCTTCCAGCTGAATTTGTGCCAATTAGCAATTTATTTGAAATGATGGCAATAAAAGTACTCACTGCTTTATGTTTTGCTGACTGAGTATTAGTTGCCATTAAGGTTCCATATGGATGGAAATGCAAGAAATTGTGATATATGAACAGACAACTTACCTTCCTTGTGGCTGACTCCCATAACAACATAATAGTAGCAGCACTGTCAGTAGCATCAGGGATGCCCCTGGCCAATGGAAACAGGAGCAACGGTTGCCATGGTACAAGAAACTTGTCTTCCACACTTCCTACAAAAAGACAGAACAAAGGGTAAAAGGTGACATCCACAAAATGCAACCTCGACATTGTCTAAGCTCACAACAAAGAGTGGAGTCACAAAAATGAACACTGTTCACACAGCGCCATCTCCCATAGCATTCTCTATCATTTATGAACAGAACACATGGGCTCCCACCCCCCCGTCAAATAAGCAGCTTCACCAAAGAAGAGAAGGAGTCACAGTTCCACCCCTCGTTTTGTGAGCTGGCCACTCTGCACGAGGCAATGCCATTAGGGGATGGTGATCCTGTAGAACATGGGTCCTCAAACTGCAGCCCGCAGGCCGGATCTGGCCTGCCATGCTCATTTATCTGGCCCGCCTGAGGTTTTGGACTCGCTGTGCATGCATGCACACGCGCCCGCCACCGCTGCCCACCTCGCCCCGCGCATGCCCACCACCGCCTCACCGAGCACACAGGGAGGTGGCGACTTGCTTGCGCGGAGATCATGTTGGACTCGCTCGGAGAAAATGATCTCTGAGCAAGCAAGCCACTGTGTCGCGCGGCTGCCTTGCCACATGCCCATGCCCCCGCTGCACGTGCTCGCCCCGCCCCTGCCTCACACCAAGCACGTGCCCCGCACCCTTGCCAGCCCATGCGTGCCACTGGCACTTTTCAACTGGGCCCCTGTTGAAAAAGTTTGAAGACCCCTGCTTTAGAACAAATCATAGAATCACAGAATAGTAGAGTTGGAAGAGACCAAGAAGGCCATCGGCTCCAACCCCCTGCTGGCACAGGACATCAATTCACACCATTCCACTCAGATGACTGTCGGTTTCTTTTCGAATATAGACACAAATGCTGCTGCCCACCCGCTCTCTACATATGCAGATTAGTGGTGAACTGGTAATAAAGCCAGGACAGGATAGGAAAAGGAGGGCAGCAGGCCAGTGCACACAGCACCCTGGCACTGCTCAGCTAGCTTCACACGCCCCCGTTTCTGGCTGCTGCCCACCTCCTTCAACTTCCACTTGCCTGAAGTCACCACTGCCCCAACTCTAGTTTCCCATACTGGAGGTGGCATAGTCCAGTAATGAAGAATACCTTGCTTTCCCCACTGATCCATAGTGCAAACCCTTGTTCAAAATGTAATTCTGTAGGTTCCAAAGAAGTGTACTGTTAAAAGCAGACCAATCCATGCAAAACAAGATAACATAAACTCACACAACAGTCATGCTTACTTTCCATGAAAGCACCTTCTTTCTTTCCTTCTGATGCCCCTCCAGCAGTGCAGACAGCTGGTCTCTCAAGATCGTTAAGGCCTTCGTTGTGCTCAGACCCAAATTTGCAGTCATCTCATCCTGGGGAACGACAAACACAAATGTCATATTTGTCCATAACAGTGCTGAGCAGTTCCTGCACTGTCGGCCTCCTCAGCATCTAGGTATACCAAGCACTGAGGCCAACCACAAACTACTGAAGAATGTAAAGCAACATCTACAAAATCTACTACATCCTTGCATAGTAGCCCTCACCTGTTGGACATTAAAAAACATCTCTCCACATCAGTTTGGATCAGCCCATTTTCTAATAGCAGCTGATCTCTCAAAGGCTGAAACAGACTACCTGTATGCTGCCCATTTTGGATCAAGCATAGGCTCCTCACCAAAAAATTTCCCCCCAAGCATTCTGTAACAATATATGCAAGCATATTGTATATGGTCATCTCCTCTTTGACCCAGAAATGCACAATAGTGTTACTATGCTCACTGGGGAAGCGCAGTCACAAAGACGTAAACCACCCTCGTTCTCCCTTCACGCCAGTGATGCCTCATGCCCTGCAGACGGGTCCCCAGCATGGTGCAAAGGACACTCATAATGGTAGCATAGGTTTTGCGCCAGTTTCCCACTGCTGCTTTTCCAGGCCAACAGGTTGGGTGTGTTCTGCAAAGCCATGGATACTGTTACTCTCTACTAACCCTTCCCCTGGCAGTATCCAGCAGGAAGCACTCAAATACAAACCCTGATTAAATAGGAGCAGCACAAGAGCAGCATTGCTCTTAAGCAGTCCTTCGTTCGTTTCAGTGTGGACTGCAGGCAGAAGATCTCCAGCAACTTGTATCCCCCTTGTATTAAAGGAAGGGAGTGCAGCATTTGGATGTTCTTCTGTGATGTGATGTTGTACGGTGTGGTTGCAAATACCATACAATCATAGAATAGAGTGACATAACAATCTTATGCACGTTTAGACAAAAAAGCATGCTCCGGCCAGCATGGTCAATGGTCAGGGATTACAAACATTGCAGTCCAAACCATCTGGAGGGTGCCATGTTGCTTACCTCTGGATTGAGTCCTATCCTTATTCATGGGGATATGTAAGGAAAACAGGGAGGAGTGTGCAAGGCATTAAAAGGCAATGATAAAATAAGGATGAGCCTTGGGATTGCAGGAGGCTACAGCTACTTTTAGAAAGGTGCTGTTCAGGCCCCGTCCCAAGATGGCTGATCTTCAAGCTGTTCTAGGGAAGCTACCCCTGCCAGAGATTACTCATACACAGCCTGAGACTGGCTTTGAGCAGCATGCCAGTCTGTTTGAGGACGCCAGGTCCTATGGCTTTCCCTCAAGCTTTTAAAGATAAGATGCAAATCCTTCTACCTAAGCCCCCTCCCCCAAAACCCAAATGTCAAAAATAAGAAAATTCATGAAGCACCAGCAAGTCATGATACTGCATCCTCTGACAAAACCAAGAATAAATCCTGACGTAATTCTCTTTCTGCTTGCCTGGTTTTAGGAATTAAAAGAACCCAGATCTCTTGTTTCTGTTGGTCAAGAGCCAGATTACATCAACTTATGGCAAAACATATATTTCCCCCAGCACCACCACCCCCAATCAAAAAGGAAGATACAGCAATATTCCTGGCAGCACACATTAATGCAAACTTGGCAGATTCTGAAATTGCAGGCATCTTTGCGGACTTAACAGAATTTTTGTAGGGATGCAAGCAAACCCAAGAGATTGAATCATTTTCCTCTGAAAGTCTTCAAAGAAAGGTTAGGTGGGTATTTGTCAGCAAAATGTTAGGAATAGGATTTCCTTACATGAACCAGGGATGACATAATCCATGGACTCTCATCCAAGTTTCTGATTCTAACTTTGGCAAAGAGGTATTGTGTGAGGATTCAGTAGTAGCCCCTAGCTAAGAAGTTCAACCTGGCATCAAGATCTCCAAGTATTTGTCATCAGGCCAAATATCTAGACCTGGGATGGTTACAGGTTGGACTTGCAACTGTGCCTGGGACTGCTAGGAACCAGATCCTTGAGGTGCTTGTATGTCTACACTGCAGCCATCTACTAACCTGCGCAGCCTATCTAGAATGTCGGAAGTCTCCTCCCCACCTACTTCAATCTGGGTCTTGTACAGATAATGACTTCACCATCGAGTCAGATTTTTTTTCATCCTCTATTCCAAGTCAGGTTTCGCCTCTTCCCTTAACATCCCCTACCCAAGAAAGCTGCTTTTTCTACCATCTTGCCCAAGGAAGAGGAATGGAGATCTTGAAATGACAACCTTTGGGTGGTATTTGGGTTACCCTAATAAAAGTATTGATTTATTATTTATTTCATTAATGTCTATACTACCCAACAGCTGAAATTGTCCGGGAAGTTCACAACAGCATATTTTAAAACCCAATATAAAATACAAAATATTAGGTAATAGGCATGTGGAAATTTTCTTACAGTCAACTTTGTGTCTTTTTCTCCATTGAATGGAGTCCCCTCTTACTGGCCAAAAAGCTCAACATGCAACTTTGAGCCAGTCACGACACTCAACCTAACCTACCTCACATGGTTGTTGTGAGAATAAAATAAAGAGGAAGAAAATGGCCACTTTGGGATCCTGGCAAGAGGAAAAACAAACTGGGATATAAATGTAAATAAATAAATGTAATTCCAGAGCAATAATTAGTGCAAGCTGACTATTCTCCACGTTCAGTTTCCCTTCAAGATCTGTAACCCAAAGGGCAAATAAAAATTCCAACTGAACAATGACCCCGACACTGGTTTACTTTCTGACCCTTCAAACATTGTGAATGCGTGCGTATACGTGTTTGTCACTTTCATCCTCTTTTTTCTCACATCTATAAGATGCAAGCCAGGAAAGCGAATACCTTAGGTAGCCCAGCCCCTACAGACTGTACAACATGTTTATACCAATTACACACTAAAGTTCCCCAGCGCTTGTTATCTTTTTTGCAGACCTAGTTTATTACAGTATCCTTTAGTGGTTTGGCTTGGTAGCTATTTCCCCAGAGTCTGCACACAGCAGCAATCCTTCAACTACACAAAAATGCAAGGCAGCAGGGATTATAATGGAAAAGCAAAGTGGCGAGACAGCTCAGGATTGGTTCCAACATGAATTCAATAAGTGAGGGTTACTGAACGCTGAGCAGGCCAATGCAATTGTGTTCTCAGCACTGGGGCCTGCTGTTTAGTTTGTGTTTATTTTCCAACATGATAAGCAATTGCTCATTCTATAACACTACTATTTGCCTGTTTCACTGAACAGCTTATTCCAAGAGTAAAATTACCTCCACCCTCAACCTCAGTGAAGTGCACAGCTACAGAGGAACACCAAGTAGTTTGTATCATCTATACTGCACACAAGGTAAATCCAGCCTGTGATGCTACAGGTCAACTGCCATCTCATTGTGACAAAGCTTTGTAAGATGTCCTACATATTACTTATTACATTTCTATGCCACCCAAAAGCCAAAGCTGTGTGGGCAATTCCCAGCAATTAAAAGCATACAATACAAAATTATAAAATACAATATAAAAGTTTAAAACTACAGTATAAAGTATCATTAAAAACCACAGTAGAACTTCAAAGCACTTCAAATATAACACCACAAAAAATTCAAACAGGAACTGGAAAACCTAAAACATCTGGGAAATAGGAAGAGAAGGTCACCTGGCCTTGGAAAGAACACAGTGTAGGTGCCAGGTGAGCCTCTCCAGAAAGCTCAGTCTGCAATTTTTGCTCTGTAATCCACCTAGAGAGTCTTATTGGACTAACTGGTTGCAAAATAGAAATGTAATCATCATCATCATCATCATCATCATCATCATCGGGGTGCTACAGCAGAAGCAGGTGGCATAGTGGTTTAAACCGCTGTGCTGCTGGGCTAGTTGATCAAAAGGTTGCCGGTTCGAGTCTGCACAACGGGGTGAGTTCCCGTTGCTCCGTCCCAGCTCCTGCCAACCTTGCAGTTCGAAAGCATGCAAATGCGAGTAGATAAAAAGGTGCCACTTCGGTGGGCAGGTAACAGTGTTCCGTGCACCTCAGTGTTTAGCCATGCCGGCCCCATGCGCACGGAGACTGTCTGCGGACAAACGCTGGCTCCCTCGGCTAGGAAACAGAGAGGAGCACCGCCTCCTAGAGTCAGGCATGACTGGACTTAACGTCAAGGGGAAACCTTTACCTTTTTTTACCTTTACAGTAGAAAAGACCATTTCCTTAGTAGCAACACATCTCACCCCCTTTGGTGGGGGATCTCAGAGAAGGACCACTGAAGATGATCTGGTGGTCCAGACAGGCACATATGAGACAAGATGATCCTTCCAGTAACCTGGCCCCAAGACCTGGAAGGCTCTGCAGGTTAAAATCAGCACTCTGGATTGGGTCCAGAAATGGACTGAGCATACTGCATAACAGAATCATACTGGATGTCCCCATTAACAATCTTGCTGCCCTATCTTAGAGCATGGGAAGTTTCCAGATTATTTTCAGAGGCAGTCCCATGTATAATGCATTGCAGTAATCCAGACACAAGAATATCAGACTAGTTTCATAAGCAACAGCAACCCTCTGAGACCAGCTCACAACACCAGCGTAGCACCACAGGGTTCGAGTTTTTGCTCCCTGGCACAGCTATGAAGAAAAGAATGAGCAAATAACAGAAAATGGAATAACACATGGAAACAAACCCCATGGAAGAATCAGAAATAATCCTGTGTTGCCTCCCCTCCCGCGGCCGTACATGCCAAAGTTCACAGACTCAGGATGCAGTCCTATGGGCTGAGTCCTTGATGCTCATAAGCCCCCAGACTTGGAGGCTTACAAGCATCCTATGCAGACTGGCGGCAGCAGTCTTAATCTTCACCTCTCCATCCTCCTTCACTCAATTCTGCTAGATGGCCATTTGCAGCCATCCAGCTGGGGGGTTCCAGAAGACAAGGGAAGGAGGCTGCACAGGAAACAAGTTGTAGCCTGGTTTCTGCAGCTTCCTCCCCTTTTCCCAGCCTTTTCCTTTTATCCCTCTCCAAGGCTGAGTTCCTGGCTTCTTGGTAAGGCAGCCAGCATGGTTCTTCCGCATCAGTTACACAAATGAGAGGAATGGGGAACACACAGCTTTCCAACTTTGAAATCAGAAGTCTGTGTCCAACCATGGATTCGAAATCTTTGAAGACCATGGTCTCTCAGCAAAAAGAACGGACTTCAGAAAGTCAAAAGGAGAAATGAGGGCCAAAACAGAAAAGAAAGGAAAGGGACAAACAGCAACAGTTAAAGGGGTTTATTATTAAAAGTGGGATTATCCAAATTAATTAAAGGCAAGATATAACTCTAACCAATATGTATTAGTAAAAGCAATTCCATTTCTCATAGTCTATCAACAGCTAAGCAGCTTGCAACTAGTATATATAAATAATAATGCCAACAGTTCTTTTTCACTTTCATTACTTGTTGTCCCAGAATCTACCTTCCTTCATTTCCCTGCTCTTCCTCTTCCCCACAACTGTAAATATAAAGCTGTTGTTTTTCTAGCAAGGTCCAACCGAGCGATGTGGAACCATTTACAGAAATTGCTGCCACAAGATATGTCGATGGCTGAAGCTTGGACAGCTTCCAAAGCAGATTTGACCTATTTATGGGAGGACAGGTCTTAGAACGGCTAGTATTGCATTGCCTCATGTATGAATTTCTCACCCCATCTCTCCTACCACAAAGCAAAACAGTGTCAGCTTCAGTGCTAACTGGGGTGCTCCTTTAATCTGTTGGAGCAAACCTGATTAGCACAGGTTTCACATGAGTACTGACACAATCCTTAACCACAATTAGTATTGGCACAGGATATCTACAGCCAGGTTTAAGGGATCAGGAACACTGCATTACAATCAGAACTACTATGTTTACTCCATCGGCCTCACTGAAACTCTCAGGGAAGCCTCAGGCCCTCTTGGGGGCATTCTGCAGTTTCCTCCTACCAGTAGGTTTGCAGAGCACACTTGCCAGCTAAATCAGAGCATGATCCAGCTGCAATTTGGGATCATGTTATTTATCCCATCCTGGCAAGTTTATAATGTATTTTGTATTTAAATAGCTTCTCATCTCTTCGACCTACCCAGACTGGCAATTCTGGCAATTTCAGATGCTCTGTGGTCTTCCAATGTCAAAGAAAAAAGATCTGTTCATTTAACATTGTAACTTTGTGCTCTATAAATTCATTGCACAGGTAAGGCTCCTCTGAGATGCAACAGATCTGTGAGGAGTTACTTTGACAACTAACTCTCTCTACAAAGCAGGTTATGTAACTATCACCAAGGGGGAGAAACACACACAGGACAATCAGATTCTTTTCTGTTTGAAGAGCAAGCGGATACCATAGCCACAACCACATACAAGCTATCAGGACAGAACTTCATAGCAGGAAGCAAACAGAAAGACAGAGTTTATCTCTGCCTGGATTAGAGTGTGTATGTGCATGGAGGTCGCACGAACATACTGCCAGAATCATTTTTTAAAGTGACCAGTATCAATGTTCTTGTACCATTCCAAGGTGGGAGCAGTGGAAATGAGGTATTCTTGCTGCTGTTTCTAAGGTGGTCGGCATCACGTTTTTTGGCTTCTGGGAGACCTCCACCCCATCCACTTCCTTTGCTTTGGTTCAATGTTGGGGATGGCGATGGCAACTGTCAAAACCAGCATGAACAGACTCAGGGCAGGCTGGTGACACCTCTGTACTTCATGGTGGTGAGGCTATTTGAGGCATGGAGTTCAGCACCATGGATTGCTCCTATAAAGAAAGTCTGCAGTGGATGAGGAGCTCCACTGCCCTAGGATCCCACCCTCCCCGGGCCAGTCTTGCATAGCTGCCATAGCTTGCATCATCTGCAAGCCAGTATGCTGTTCAGCAGGAGGCTTGCATGGGCAAAGGGCCACTAAGACCAACAGGCGGGCCAATAAACACACACATTTCACAATACCCGCTTCATCCACAGTCCATCGTAAATCCCATCTCATACTCCTCACCTGGCTACTGTTAATCCCTCACTGCTTTTTCATGTTACACAACAAGCAGGGCTGGAAAAAGTCAGCCCAACATGCAGTTTCTTACCACAGGGAGGAATAGACCAGAGTAAATTGCCTTCAAAGCCTCCTTCTCTACCTCAGAAACAGTGGCGGGAAAATTAAAACATTTTCAGCCCTCAGAAGTAGCAAATATCAGTCTATTTTGCATGTCCAGACAGCCCACGGTGAACACTGTGGATTGTTGAGAAGATAAGTGGGAGCGAGTGTACCCATTAAACTCGGGCTGCCCATCTCTTAACAGCCAACAGTTCTGAGGTCAGACATAATAAGAAATGACTCGGGGACAAGGCACCAAGGAGTTCCTGATCACTGTAGGTGGGCAGGAATGGGCATCAACACTTGTTCTTGCCCATTTTCTCAGCAACTCGTTGTTAGCCCTTAGGCCTGTCTGTCATACAAGGAAATCTGAGCCACAGCTAGGTTTAGCCAACAGCTTTTTGGTCCATGCCAATTTGTGGCATTTACACATGGGAACTTCCAGTGGAAGTGGGAAAGCATGTCCTTTCCAGTGGCTTTCCACTGGAGCACTGTTGGCAAAGTTTGGTTCACTTCTGTGTGGGCTCCAGTATCAACACTGCCTACACATATGCACACATGAGCCTTCTGTAGAGACAGGGCTGGAGGGCACTAGACAAGTTTCTGGGGTCTTATGAATTCCCAAAAGAAACCCCTTTACAAAAACTAAGCCATACGTGGCCTCACCATTTATGCTGGCAGGGATGCAAAGCACTGTGAGCTTCATTAGGGGCTGTATAGTTTTGGAATTAGTATATATAATGGAGGCAGAACAACTTGGCATCATTCAATAATTCCCATCTTAATAGATTAATTTTCCCTTAATAGATGAATTTGTTTACTACTACTTACACATCTATACCGCCCAATAGCTGAAGCTCTCTGGGCAGTTTATATCCATTATACCATAAAATATATATCATATATATATTATGATAAAACATAATATTAAGCTATTGTTTAAAACTACATCATAAAGCCCAAGTTTAAAAAAATAGTTGAAGAAAACAGCAACAGTACAAGGATTAAATCTGTACAAAGTAACAGATTTAAAAGAATTAAAACTGAAGAACTAAAATGCCCACCAGGCACCAAGGTCCACATTCCACAACCAAGATACCACAACAGAAACTGCCTTCCTTTAATGGCTAACACATCTCACTTTATTTGCTGGCGCTGGGAGCCTGTGGATGATGTTAGGGTGCAGGCAGGTATACATGTGAGCAGACGGCTCTTCAAGTAAGCTGGCTCCAAGGCTCTTAGGACTTCAAAAGTTAATACCAGTATTTTGAATTGGGCCTGGAAACAGACTGCATATCACAAAGCACTGGTATAACAGGGTCATGCAGTCCAGTCCCTGTCCGTAATCTCATCGACTTGTTCTGGTTCAACTGAAGTTTCTGGATCACTTTCAAAAGCAGCCCTACATGTAAATCATTGCAGTAGTTCAAATGGGAGGATATAGAGCATGGATAAATGTAGCTAGGCTGTCCCTGTCCAGGTAAGGATGCAGTTAGAATATCGCCTTCACCTGATAAAAGGTGCTCCATGCTCTCAAAATTGCCTGTGCTCCCAGTGACAAGGATGAATTCGGGAGCAACCCCAAACTATGAGCCAGATCCTTTAGGAAGAATGCACTCCTCTTCAGAGCAGGCTTAACACTTAATAGATCAGAGAGAGCAAGAGAGACAGAAAGAAGGGCCTTGGCATCTAACCTGTAGCATAGGTGCTTCAAAAGGTGCAAGATGGGGGAGGCTGTGGCATACGATATCTATGAAGTGAATCTACGTACCAGGTTAAGGTATACAGGCAGCCGGGTATTGTCCACTGTGTTTACTTCCCCAGATCAGGAAAACAGAAGCAGAGCCACATGAGGTACAGTGGACTTATAACACAAACTAGAATACTGACTTATGGGATGAATTTGACTTATGGCACACTTATCAATGAGGTTTGGCAACCACTAAGCTAGGGAAACCCAAAGCAGAACCAAAGTTGGTTCCATCCCTGCATGTTTACGATCTGCAGCACTGCTCAGATTGGTAACACCATTTCCTGGAGCAAAATGCAAAGGTAGATTGGGCAATTCCATTTTTACAAGACAATTCTTCCCTGCCTCTTAGAATTACAGAATCTTTATATTTAGCAAATTCAACTTAGCAACACAAGTTAGGTCTATAAATCTCCATAGGACTTGACAAGATTACTCTCACTGGTCATGATTCTTGCGCTGTATAAATCTATTTTCTTCTGGATAGTGAGCACATGCTTTTAAGATTATACAAAAGCAGAAAGCCAATAGCCAGGGCAAGTGTGTCGGGACCAACAATGCAAACAACAACCTTTGACTCCTTCTTTTTGGAATATGGAGAAACAGGCAGTTGCTACAAGCAATGGCATGCCATACAGCTCCTCTACGTTGTCCCTGTGGCTCTCCACATATCTTCGGATTACCGAGGAGCTGAATCTCTATGTCGTTAATGCATGTGCCCTGAGGAATCATGCTTGCATTATATTTCAAAGACATATTACATAAGGTGATATTAAAGCATGCATGACTCTATATATTTCTCTAGCTCCAGAGGATCATATGGGTACCTCTGGGGATTTCACACACACACTTCACCCACAGCTAAATGTAATCCTAGATTTATTACTATACAAGGATGGATGGCTGCCACATTTGTCTCCCGTGGACATACTTGGCAATTCTCCTGATCCAGGAAATTTGGCACACATAATACTTATGTCACAGCCTTAACAACTCCCCCACCACAAGCATGTCAATAGGAGGGCATATTCTGTGGCGCAGTGCTCAGACTTACAGAAGAAACATACAAATCTGAATCACTAAACAGAATGAAGGATTCACTATAGCTCAAAGCATGACAGACCCATCTACTGTACTTGCAGATGACATCCTCCACATACCAGAAAAATATCACCAAAACAGAAAGAGATCCTTGTTCCCATTACATATTAACTGTCATTCAATGCAGCTCACTTGCTCTAAGCCCCCTCCCCAACACACACATCAGAAGCCTTTTTATACATTAGTAGCTCAGGAAAAGACACAGGGAAGAAGGGGAAAGCCATCTTGAATTCAAATGTCAGAAAAAGGGAAGAGAGCGCAAAAGGTAAACTTACTTTGCCACTTTTGGCTTGCTGGGACATCCACAAATCTGTTTGCTTAAAAAGCATCTGGGCTAAGATTCCTGCACCAGTTGGAACCTTGATGAGCAACTTCCAATGCTGCTACCCACAGAGAAGCAGAGAGCAATAGAAAGTGAGAGAGTGCGCAGAGCACAACGCTGCAGAGAAAGAGAGAGAGGAACAGCAGAGTGAAGCACCGAGCCACTGATTAATTCAGCCTGTTGCCAGTCACACTGCTGCATGCTGGATATAGGAAGAGAAGAGGGGAGATGAGAAAGGAACAGTGGAGAAGTTCTTTAGGATTACACCCCATGGGTTCAGAAAGCTGCATTCAAAGCCAGATATCCCATGAAATACCTGAACAGAAGGCAGAGTAGTAGGTTCAGGTATCCTGCTGAGAACAGGATAATACAGGCTGAGAACAGGATCCCAAACAGTGAATGATACGGCAAGGAAAAGCCATTCTGCAGTAGTGGACACTAGTGAGGCAAACTAAATGGAAGGAAGCTGATCGAAGGAGCTGAGAGTGCTCATAGATTTATAAAGCTAAAAAGGTGCATTCATAAATCCAGCACATCTGATGTCAAGCTGGGTATGTCTGAAGCTAATGATCCCAGTAACATTATTCTGGTTCCCAGTAAAGAAGAAAGGGCAGTCTGCAATTTGCTGAGCTGTGGCAACCTGTCTTTCCCCCTTCTGAGCAACCCTTCGCCCTCAGTAAGGCTTCCCAGCAGCCATCCAGATGGAGAGCAGCAGCAAGTCCCCCTCCAAGCATCAAATATTCATAGCATCTTGGGAGGAGACTTCAGCAGAAGGTGCATTGCCAGCTATTAATAGCAAGCCGATTGTATCTGGGGCTTGCCACTTACCAAGATCTGGGCATCAGCAGCGATTTGGGGGCAGAAGGGAGATGTGGGGAGGGAAACAGAGGACACTGGGCCAGAAGACACAAACAGTCAAGCATATACTGAAGCCAGAAAGGGGACAAAACGCAGCAAAAAAGAAGAAAATGCAATAATGACATGAGTCAGGCCCCATTTATTCGTATCTTACTTCTGCCTATTCAATCAACAAAGATTTGTCCTCACATGTGGAGTATTTTTATCAACATTATCACCACTACTGTACCAGGGTGTGTATGCACATGTGAGTGTTAAACCCTTGTTGAGATGAAAGTTCAAGTCCAATGAGATTTCAACCCTGCCCCAAAATTGCCTGTTGAAAGCTATGACAAAGTTCTCTTCAAAGGCCATGGGTATATTTTAATGCACACATGCATTTATCCATGAATGAGCAATTTACCTGAAGAGTTTCCGTTTAGCACCCTGTTTATTGAATGAAGACATCTGGAAACCATCAGGTTGCCTACCCCTGTCCTATCGCTCATTCTTATCACATTACTTGTTTTTATAAAGAGGGGCGTGTGTTGCCCTGGCCATCAGCAGTAGGTTATTTTTTAGATTTCCAGAGAGTGATATGCCAGATTTACTAAGAAGAGACTATTTATTACTGAAATAATGCCAAACAAGCTAGCTAGACTTCCATAAGATTTAGCAAGCAAGCCTCTTTACTCCACACAGCAGGGACTTCTGCAAGGTGGGATGCCAATCAGATGGGTTCAAATAAAAACAGCAGAATCCTCCTTGAGAACAATTGAACCAGGGCACAAAGAAAGTGACTATTTTTTTAGTCACTTATGGTATTCAGCACATGTGTACAGCATACTGTACTACTGAAAGATAAGGTTACAGGAGTAATACTGTTTACACAGGGGCGAAAAAATATTGCTGTCTGCATGGCCAAGGTTCCATCTCTGTCTGACATTAAAGCACAGGCTCATTACTCCCTCTTACCTGCAGAAGTAATGCATGATAAGGGATGTCCATGGCTGAGGATGCGCAATGTGCATAGTCATTACTCCATCTTAATTATCAGAGAAAAGGAAACTCCTTAGTTTCATGAAAGCAGGGTCAAGGTTAGGGTTAGGGTTAGACTAAGCTCTATTGTACTCTTGTAAGCAACCAGACTTTGATGCCAAGAGAAGCAAGCATTTTAAAGAGCTAGAGACCCAGGCCTGGCTTTTTGGGATTCAGGCCTGTAACAGGGTGGGCGACTCATGACCCACCAGTCATTGTTGGGCTTTAACTCCCATCATGTGTCACCATTTGACTAAAGTGCATTCTTGCAAACTAATGAAACTCTTGTATAAAAAATCCAATCCCATTGATGAACAGAAAGTGGAATGAAAGTTGTAAATCTGTAAAACGCAAAAATAATGGATAAAACAAAATCTGTATACCCACAGATTTTCTTTTTTCCAAAATCAGAGGGGAACAATGATTTCTGGGAGTATCCGAGGGCTCCTTCTACATTCTACCCTAAAAACTGCAGACCTGAGGATAAAAACATCTTCCCATAATGGTTCTCCTTCCTGCCTTGTCCCCTGCTGCCCCTCATGTTGTTTTCATAAATTACTTATGATGAGTTCTGGGGAATTCAAAAGCTTACTCACAACTTTGGATGGTCCTAATCAAAGGCATATTTGATTGACTGATTGATTGAACTTTTATCCCATCCCATTAACCATAAGGCTCCCTGGTGGGGTTTTTTTTTGGGGGGGGGGTTAATGAACCCATGTACCGTATTTTTCGCTCTATAAGACGCGCCTGACCATAAGACACACCTAGTTTTTAGAAGAGGAAAACAAGAAAAAAAATATTCTGAATCAAATGGGCACATCATCACAGGCACATTCCCCATCACTTCCCCATGGGCTGCACATACATATTCACTCTATAAGATGCACAGACATTTCCCCTTACTTTTGAGGGGGGGAAAGTGTGTCTTACAGAGCAAAAAATACGGTAGTTGTTTTCTATTCCTGAGTTCTTTCTCAATAAACAAACCATACTTTCATCAAATTGTACACAGAAAGGGCAAGCTGTCTCAACAGACTAAGAGCTTGTTTGAAGTAAAGAGTTCTCATTCATTTCTGTCCAGCAGTTCTTCAATATGGAAAACTGTATTAGATTGTTTCTTATTAATGAATCCCACAGCACATGATATATTTTACACTCTTTCAGCTGAAAGCATTATTATTGCTTCACTTTGTTTTAGCCAGACTAATTAGATGTGACTTAACTTGTATTTCATTATACATGGATACAAACATTGAATGCCCAGTTAGATCCAGTATGACACAAGCTTCTCTGCACTGAACCATCATGGTATTTTCATTCATTCATTCATTCATTCATTCATTCACACACACCATTCTCTTTTTTTCCTTTCAAGGAAACCCAAGCTGACTTACATCACTCTCCTCCTCTCAATCCTAACCTCACAACAACAACCCTGTGAGGTAGTTGGGCAGTTAGTCTGTGAATGGCCCAAAGTCACCTAGTTAGCTCCATAACTAAGTGGGGCTAGAATTCAGAACTTCTGAGTGCCGGCCCCACACTCTTAACCACAACAGGACAAGTACAAACTTCCAAAAAATGTTCTTAAAAGTTTTCAAGACAATAATGGTCTGCAACAAGGAAAACGTGAGTCAGTTACTCTCTCTCAGCCTAGCCTATTTCACAGGGTTGTCACAAAGATACAATGGGTGGATGGAGACACACCATCTTCAGTTTCTTAAAGGAAGGGTACCTTAAAATATAACAAGCAGGCCAGGAAGCCAACCCTGACAATATAATCAGCACAGAGGCAGCGGTGCAGCTAGGGCTGGCCCTTAGGGTTGAGGACACCTACCCCAGGGGGATGCAAATGTTCATCCAGAGTGTGGCAGGTGATGGGAACAGTGACACATTGGCCCAGAATTCGCACCCTGACCCCTGGGGCTAACTCTGGTTGCCATGACATCTTTTCTTAGTTTTAAAACATTGTATAGCTAGGAGATGATCCTGCACATGATTATAGATAATCAGCTGTATTGTTTATTTCTTCATTCATTCATTCATTCATTCATTCAATTTCTATATTGGTGCTTATGCCCAATAAAATGTGTTTTGTATCACGGCAGTGGTAGCAAACGCCATTGTATTCCTCTCTTCATGACTGAACTATGATTTAAGTGAGTTTATAATGCAAAGGATGTTCCTTTTTTTAAGACAACCAGGACTGGCAAACAGAGTGGCATGGGTCCCCTTTTGTTTTTGCTTTGCTGTAACCTAACAGGAATGTAAAACACACAGGGAGAAATGAAAATTGTGTGCTGTACAACTGAAGTATATATGTCAAAGTAGTGGAGCTCTGTAAGGAAATTAGGATTAGGATCTAAAATGACCCACACACAGTGGAGATTCTACCAGGCCTGAATGGGAGCAACAACACATCTGCTCTAACACAATGCTAAATCTCAGGGAAGGGGGCAGAAAGTGATATAAGTGAAACTCAGATATGTACTGGAAAGATCAAGCAAGCAAGAAGGTTGAGCAAGAACTAACACTGCTTGCAACATACAAAACAGGCACAAAAGCCTGAGAATTTGGTGGTGCCAGGAGCATTTCTTCTGAATTGAAAGGAGAGGACATAACCAAGAGGCAGTGTACGCTTTTAAATGGATTAAATTCTAGAATCTCTCCTTGAAGCAGCCTTCCTCAACCTGTGTGCTTGACTACAATTCCCATCATCCCCAGTCAATGTTTGTGGTTGATGGGGTTGTAGCTTAGACTTATCTGAGGCCCCACCATTGGGAAAGGCTGGCTAAAGATCACAGATAGCAGGCCTGATGGGGGGAGAATTCCTGAGACAGTGGAGGCATTGCTAGTTAGACACAGGCAAGACAGAACCAGGCAGAGAAAAGGCATTGTGCATAGTATTATACACTTGTATTGTGAATGGCAGGTGGATCTTGACCCAGGAGCACCATTGCATGGCCAAAAAAATCCACCCACCAGTATTCAGCATATAAAACTCCAAGAATAAAGTTCAAGAGAAGCAGAGTGCAAGGACTCTGCGAGGAAGAAGGGGGAAAGCAAGGGAAGGAAAGAGGAACATCTTTCTCCAGGGCATTGTGTTTCCTAGACAACAAACTCTTTAACTGCACAAAGGAACAAAGTGTCTTGTGTGGTGCAGATTCTCCCCCAACCCTTTCCCTGAACACAATTCCTAGTAAGTAATTAGGCAATTTAAAAACACACGGCCACTTATTGCAACCAGGAACCACCAATGAAAAGGGGGAACAGCTTTCCTGTAGGCAGGGCTGGGACGCTTTCATGCCCATACTAAACACAAAACCGCAGAATTGTTTTTGATAGGAAATCTCTCACCATCTCAAATGATTGGAAGCTGGCACCTCACACTGTGAAAACCCAGAAAATCTTAGAAACTGATTTCTTTGCTTAATAGAACAGAGCAGCTTTATTTTTCACATAGAAAGAAAAGCCTTTGGACGGTCTTTGGCAGTCACCTTAACAGAATTGCCTTCTAGATGTGCTGACCTGTGGTGCAAAGCCCAAATTCACCGCTGCAAGTGAATTACTACTGTTCCTAGCAAATACAATACAGAGCAATCATTCTGCAGTACATAAGCTTTTCACTTGCAGGTAGGTGATTGCTAACAAATAAATGTGTGTGTATCTCAGAAATGTATCAGCCTTCTTGGCACCCTTTGTGACTGAAGCTCATATTTTATGCCAAAACCTTTTAACATTTAAAAATCAGTTACATATACAGTGTGTGTGTGTGATATTCTATGAATGTATTCTTTTTTTTTTGGAGTGCTGTATCATGCACATTGCACTGGCTACATTTCAGTTTATATGATATATCCAGAAGAAGAAAATCACAGTGGTATTTCTCAAGTGAAGGTTTTCCCAATCTGGGAGAGGAGGACCAGCCATGGATTAAAATAAGAGACAGAAGATTGGAGAGATGTCTGAAGGGTTTCATTTCATGTTGTAAGCAGTATGCAAATAAAGGTTTGAGCTCTAAAAGAAGAAGCAGTCTTGTGTTGCTTCCCATATGCTCATGAGTACACGTCTCTGCCAATTTGTCCACGTTTCCTCAAACAGT
>NW_025336479.1:1227885-1248854 GCF_004798865.1 Varanus komodoensis | reverse complement strand
AGAGAAGCAAATGGCCCCGCACCCTACACTGCATATCACTGCATATCAAACCCAAGGCCAATATTTCCCCTGGAAGTGAAAATACAACATCCAGTTAAACAGCCAGCAATTTGCCACAACTCTCAACATCTGCTGCCTAAGGCAGCCACCTCACTTCGCCTAATGGTAGGGCTGGCTCTGCACAGATTACATTTGTGTGAGCCCTAGTCAAGCAAGCACAGAAGGGCAGGGAAAAATAGCCCATGAAACTGATCAAGAGCAAATGCAATGCATAGAGCAACAGGAAACAGAAACAACAGAGTAGGGGAGCCAAACTGCAGCTGATGAACCTCAGTACAATAAGCAGAAATGCTTAGAGGAAAACCATGTGGAAGTAGTAAACTTGTTCCAGTGCCTACCACTGACAAAAGTCATTATTGGAAGACCTTTCCAGACATTTGAAAACCACAGAAACAGCGCTAATCTCTCAATACACTGACCTTGGTGGCAATATAGCCCCACATACCCCCTAAAAGAGAACAATGTGCCACCTTAACCACTTCTTTCCCCGCAGAGAGGTGGGAAGGTGTTTGTGCACTTCTGCTCGGGCGTGTATGTGTTTGACAAGAAAAGGTACTTCCAGACAAAGCTTTTATGACACCATCTCTCTGCCTCATTCACAGAATCTGAAGGTCAAGATGTCACTGTCTTCCACTCATAACACTACCATGTTTGCCCACCTCTTCTATCTTTTCTCTGGCCACAGAAATCCATCAAGGGAAAAACAATGGATCACCTGCACCTTTTGGTTGCTAGTGCCAGGGGCCCTCCAAAACAGGAGAGCACAAAGGCCTATGAAATAAAAACAAATACATTTAAAATAGCAGCAGAAATATGGCAGAGCTATGGGGTAGCACAAGTAAGGAATTTGCACATGCATCACTTTTGAACTTCCCATACCATACAAATCGTCCACACCATATAAATTATTGGATCAAACTGTCTCTTCCAGCAAGCATGGCAACATTAGGGGTTACCACCAATAAAAAATGTTTCCTGGCCCCCCACCTCTCCATGATTGGTATCTGACCATGGAGAATATGCAGTTACCCAGAAGAGTGATATTAGCTAGGGCAATTCCATCCAGACCCTGCAACAAGAGAAGAAGAACCAGGCTTTCCTTATAAAAATCAAACGGTGTATGAAAAGCTTCTGAGAAAGTAAATATTAAGGTTTAGATGCACTTCTAGACAGAATCGAATTCCTATTCCTTCACTAAAAAAGCAAAAAATCGTACAATAGCATAGTTAGGATTAAAATAATAGGAACAACAGCAAAATAAGACTTGTTAATTGTGCTGCACTTTTTGCATCTCTTCAAAGAGGGGACTTATTTTGCCCTCAAATATTTCCCTTCAAATATGCCCCAGTAAGGAAAAGAAGAAAATGATAGAAAAAAGACTGAAGGAACCAGCACAGATAAGCAGCCTGTTAAATTGGATTTCAGAGATATCTGGATGACCTCTTAAGATATTTACTCTCTCGTTCTGTGAAATCTGGTGCTTAGCCAGGAATGGATGCCAGGCAACAGCACATCTGAGAAACCCTTACCAGCCACTGCTGGCAATAAAATTGTGTGAATGGCAGCTACTAAGTGACCAATCCCTTATCTTTCTGGGTCAGAGATGTGCAACAATTCAGAGCAGTGTGGGTCTCCTGAACCCCAGAAATATGGCCTGTACCATATTTGATTTCAAACTTGATCTACAATGCTTTAAAAATATAACCTTGACATTTTCAAGTCCCTCTTTAAGACGTGCAGATATGTATCCTCATTGGTGATTATTCTGAACTCTCAGGACAAAGTAGAACACTGGAAAGGAGACAAGTCCCCCCACCCATCCCACCATGTGCCTCTCTGTTGCAAGTAGCAGCTCACTAAGGTGGTACACCCTGATCTGGCAGGTGCCCTGAATGTTTTTCTCCACAACAATTTCCCAAGTCATTGAAAACTAGGATGTCAAGGAGAAAATTTAGCTGGACTCTTTTCCCAAATATTATTTTCTATGTGTAGAGAAGGGGGAAGTTTTTCAAATAATAACTAATTGGGGAGTTAGGACCATTCAGTTACATGAGCCCACACTCTTAGGGGAGGTTCAAGCAACCTGAGAAGCCATGGTGAAATCTTACTATTGTGGGGCTTTCGCTTCATCTAGACCCAATTCTGGAGGTCCTACAGGTGGGATTAGTATTCTGAAACCACAGAGGAAATCCAGTCTGTTCTAAGATTTCCACAATTCTCTGATTATCCAGCCCCAGGATTGCCATTTCAGTGTTGTTAATATGTTTGTGAGCCGCCCCGAGGCTTCAGCAAATGGGGCGGCATAGAAGTTTCCTAAATAAATAAATAAATTTGGAAACACCATAGACTCACCTGGCAAGAGCAGTGCCAGAAGTGGCCGTTTCTACTGTTCACTCTCTACTGCCCTCAGTCCTCTAGCAACAGATGAGTCATGGCTCACCTTGTTCCCACTGACTGAACAATGTGTCTGAGGGGGGAAATCACAGTGAAATAGTTTACTTTCATTTTTAAAAAATCTCAGTGGGTGCTGAAGCAGCTGGAAAGTACCACAAACATGCAGGCACTCTTGGGAGGGGGAAGGGGGAACCCGCCTCAGACTGCAGCAGACCAATCAGGTGGAGGCTGCTGCTGTCCGTCAGCAAGAAAAGGGGAAGGACAGGGATGTCACTTGCAGATGCTGCCAGGATGCATGGCAAGGCCTGGAGGGCAGAGTGGGCAGCACAATAAGTGCGCTGCCAAAGTATCTGTGTGATCATCTGACTGGTAAATTCAGGCAAAAACCTGCATACCATGGAAACAGGGTGACGCTGTTTGCTGCATCGTGTAAACCTAGGCATACTTTTAAAAGATATGGGCCAGCCAGGAGAGCTAGTAGGCTTAAAGGAAAGAGTTTGGACTGAGTGCAAAGAGTTGGGAGTCAGTGTGAGACAATTTTTAAAAAAAGCTAGATCACAAGGCATACAAGGGACAGGAAACAAATGAAAAGCCTGCTTGAGGTTAACATGTAGCAGCTGGATAGCAGGTGGGCAGATGGTGACACAGAGCAAAAAACAAGGCTGAGAAGTGCAAGACAAATTCTGAGGGCACAAACAAGCTTCAAGTTAACTGGGGCCTAAAAGCAGTTAGAAAGGCTAAAAGCCACTCAAGATTAGCACCACTGCAGTCATAACAACTAAGTATGGCCAAGGCAGGCTAGATAGGAGAAATGCTTATTTTTACAGCCTACTCCTGGTTTCTTTACCCATGCTCAAGAATAGACTGCATGAGGTCCACATTAGCCCCATGAATTGACAGCTAGTGGTTTTTCATGGACTAGCAGAAATTCAAGTTCCATAACTGTTTTGGCCAAAATGGATACAGACCTTTAGAGAATGAAATGTTGCCCACCCCCCACCCCCAATATTGCAAATTTCACATGCATACACACACGCACGCACACATGCCATAGCCTTATCAGGGCCCCTAATACACAGATGTTTAAAGACATATATCTTCCAGTACATGAAATAACCTCTTAGACTGTGAACATTATTTCCTGGAAACTGCTACAGATAAACCCAAATAATAATCTCTATGTTTTGTCTCAAAACAGATTTGCCATATATTGCACAATAGCACAAAAAGAGCGTTTACACTTCAGCTGTCCCTTCCCCTCAAAAAATCCACCATGTACCATCAGCACTATCTGAGGGCACAAAAACATTTCTACAAGGAATTGAAATTGCCAAGTCTCATACCATTCAAAATCAAAGTGGGTCCCTTGACCATTATTAGCTAGTTTTATCTGTACTGAAATGTGGCCTCCACTGCTGTTAGATTGGTTAGTAGAACAGAAGAATCGCATCATCCAATGGCCCATATGTCTGTTATCAAGAGAGAGATATTATACTGTAGTGCTGGAAATCCTTCATCCCTCATGATTTCAAAGTAAAAATCTCACAGCTGTGAGTAATACTCATATCCATTCACGCATGCGCAGCACTGCATCTGGTGCAGGATCTGAGCCTCTACAAATAGCAAAATATATCAGGAAGAGCTCTATAATTCCATGATAACTTGGTCATCTGTATTAAGCTGCTGAATGGTAAGACATCTTTATCACACCTAAGATGCACCTGAGTCATAGAATGGTTAGGCAACTAATCTCAAGATTAATTTTCATGTTGTCTGTTCTATAGCATTTTCTCTCCTCCACAGACCCTGCCATGGACTACACTCTTGCCATTGCACAAGAGGCAGAACCCCGCCCCCCCCCCAAAAACAGCAGTTGGATTATTCATGATTAACAAGCCATGAATTATTAGTGCAGCTAAGTTAAGAATATGATAACCTGTTGTGAGTGAAGCCAACCGCCACTCTTGGCAGGTTGCCCAGTGTCAACAGTGCTGGAAATCTGAAGAAAAAGGGGACCCTGAGACAGTGGACTTGTGGGTTTTCGGAATCCAGGCAGAGGCACGGACCTTTGAAGTACTCTCAAAATTGATGCCCACATGTTAATAAAGAGAGTGGAAAGGTTTTGGAAGGAATAGGATTAAAGAAGAAAAGAAGGAAGAGCTGCCGCCTTGCCTAGTCCCTGACCCCATGACAAGGCACTGGGAGAGATGAACTGCCCAGTTAGAAGGCTTGTGCCAGTCCCTCTGGCTGGCCTTTCAACAGCAGGAGCTACCCTGAAGGAAAGGGTTTTGGAGAGAAGTCTGTAGTTGGGGTTCAACAGACATTCTTAGTATGCACAGAGACTTATCTTCCAGCTTATTAGAGAAATGTTAGAGTTACTTTGTCTTATAGATGCAAAGTGCCAATAAATATCTGCTTTGCAAAGAGATTTTCTGGTATTTTGGAGCTTAGGGCAAGAAGGGGAAGGCCAAGCTCACAACATAACCCATGGTTCAACCACAAACAACCCACAAAGAGAACCTGGTCCCACCAGCTGGGTTTGTTGTTGAACCGGATACTGGAATTGCATGTTGTTCATGGTTGGTTGTCTTGACTAGGTTCAGACATATTGTCAACCCAGTGTTCAATCCACACTCAATCCATATGCAGCCCTTGAGTATGGGTCATCAGGCTGTGTGAACCCAGACACAAAGACTTACTTAGCAAGCCCCCATAATTTGCTCCAGGGATAATGGGAGCAGCAGGGGTCACACATCACCTGTGGGCCACTTGTTGGCCATCCCTCCAGTGGGTTGTGTTGGTCAGTGATTCAGGAACCTCGGGTAACCACAGCACTGGGCAAAGCTTCCTCTCTTCAGCAATTCTATGTCTACCATCCTCCAACCTCCAGGATTTGCTGCTGTCCTTCTGCCTTTTGCTAGCTCTTCACATTCCACCCAGTTTTAACGGCAAGGACTGCCAGCACATGACACAATATTTATTGTGCTAGAGAGGATGGCTTTTTTGGGAAAAAAGAGGAACAGCAGATCTTGTAGCCACATCCTCTTTTGACACGTCCCACCCTCTCAGTTAGATTGTGATACATACCAATGAGGGAGGGGCTAGTCCTAAGTCTACCGTGATTTGTATTCACTCCTTCTTTCCCCACCTGGCTCTTCCCCTGGAATTATCCTGCCTCACCACATAGCAAATGCAATTACTAAAGAACAATTTAGCACTGTTTTTTAAAAATTGGTATATTAAAACACCCTGGCAGGTGTATTCCCACCTTCAACTCAGAATGGGTAGCAGATATGCTGTATAAGAGTAAGCTGTGTTTATTCAAATCAAGTTATGCACTGGTCTCAAGACACTACAGACAAACAAGATCTAACACATACAGCTAATAAAAGGCTGTTACGCATTCATCCTGTTATCCACAGACACATTCAGCCTGGCACCTTTCATGGCAGGCCTAGAAATTGTGTTCCCTTGCAATCCATCCACACTAGGTCAACTGCCCTAAATTCTGCATCTATAGGGCAAGTCTGGCATTGCAGCTAGAATGTAGAAATTGAGAGTAACAGTTCATAGCTCTCCTTTTCAACAAGGATTCCATGCAAATTTGTTCTTTCTGAAAAGGTGCAGGTCAAGAGTCCATAGAGATGCTATGAACAGTAACATGTAATTTCTAAATACATACTCAAAACATGCTTCCACCTGACTTCATTACTCTACACTCTTAGAAACAAAGCTAGCCTGTCTCTGGATTTGTTCTCTGTAATAAATCCAGGAGAATCTTTGTGAAATGAATGCAATATTTTAGACCTTCTATCAGATCTGGTGCCCTTCAGGTGTGTCAGACTACCCATCAGTCTCAGCAAGCATGTATGAACCCAGAGTTGGTTTGCCAAGCTGCAGAAGAAGTGGCCCAAAGTGGCCAGGCTCAACCTGCAGGGCTGAAAAAGCACCGGATAAAGAAAGGGAGCACATGAAGGAGAAGGGAAGCAGACCACCTGAAGAATGAGAAACCCTTTTTTTCCGTTGTTTGTCAGACAAATCCTAGCTAGCACAACAAATCATTGTTTAAATAAAACATGGGTTACATACCAGACACTTCTGCTTGGAGTCCATGGTTGCTCAGTGCACAGTGCATACCCAGAAGAGTGCAAATACCACTCCGTGAGAGGTCCTCTTTGAGATAATGTACGAATCTCAGGTAGTGTACTGTAGTGACACCATCTGTAGAAACAAAAGGGGATAACAGTCATGGCATCTTTCACACACTTTCAGGAAGGTTCTGTGGTGGATCTAAAATCCAAACAGACCTAAGCAGGTGAGAAAAAGGAAGAGGACTCCAAGTGTACTTTTTTTTGTAAGAGAACCTGCAACTCTTCCATCCCAGGCCTAAGTAGGGCTCATCAGCCTAACTGCTGAGAAAACAGAGCCAAGAGCCAACTAAAATTCCATGTAGGGCAGCACTTGATTAATGCTTTGGCACTTGATATATCTAGGAGACATGCCCAGCTTCGTCTCTGTGCAAGAAGCCCAGATTTCATCAGGTGCTGCAAAGATGACAGGCTCAAATACCAGCCAAGAGATGTGCAACAGAACTGGCTGCCACTAATGGCCATTTGTCTTGATATTTTTATCACTAATCAGGGGCCTGCCCAGATAGTTTCTAATGGAATCTAGAGTAGCAGCTCTTCCCTTTTCTGAAAAACCCTTCATATCCCCTAAGGTTCTAAAGAAAGGTGCCAGATCATCAGCAAGTTCTATTTAGCACATCTAGGATTAATAGAGTCTAGCTGGCAAGTTGCTTCTCCCAACTTACAATTTTTGACCTGTGGGTCAAATTCCAATCATAGCCTATGCTTCTAATACAGATTTACTAGAAGTCAGACTCTGACTTGGCCTTTTGCCAGGCATGAAAGTCAGGATTAGGACCTAATCAGTCTACAAGAAGAATGGAACATTTTAAAGTAACCAGACAGATCTGTATTTCCATAACCAAGGCAGGCTCGAATTTAGCTACATACTCTGCATAGCTACAACCCAAATAGATATATCCTTTTTACTTATAAATATATTAAGCCTGCACTGGGTAGGAGCTAACCAGCCAACAATAAGAAATGAACAATATAAAAATAACCTCTCGTCACTAATGCATACCATTAAAATTTGTAATGTTTGTGAGAAGAAACAACAGGTTGATGGGGGGGGGGGACAGAGAGGGTCCACTTGGGGATGTACAATCAAAATAACATTTACAATTTATTCTGACATAAAGGAAAAACATGGAGCATGTAGGTAACCCCCGAAGGGACTGCCCAGATTGAGTCTGTACAAGATGCTTTTATAACTTATGTAAACATACACAATTTGAGGGGGAGTGGGGGGGATCAGGTGCAGGATCAGATCACCATAGACACATGAGAGTAAAATAGAGTTGAATGGATTAAGACACCATCTAAAAACATAAAAAGAAGCTCCAAGACAGACAAGCAGCGTGTTCCAAAGGAAGGCCTTTCCAGACAGGCATATTAGCATATCTAAGATGTACCCAGCAAGCAAGACTTACAACATGGATTCCTGGTCAGATTAGAAATCCTACCATAAGTCTAAAGCTGTTCTTATAGTGTCAGGCTTTTAGCAGCCATATTACGGCAGAGCTTTCACTCATTTTGTCCTGACATGCGTAACATCCTCAAGCAGGAAACCTAATGCTATCAATATCATGGTCACTGGCCGGAAAAAGCCACAGTCTGAAGAACCAAAACAGAGTATGGCAATGTTATGCATTATTCATAGTTTCAAGTTCTGATTTACTTTTCATACGAAGATAAACTGGGCAGAGTCTAGAGATTTCTGGCCATGATTTATAGTATTCAGGGTACAAGGTACACACATCACTCACAGGAGAAAATGATGCACAAAACAATGTGATAAATTATACATAATAGATTTGTGGAAACTGCCACTTTAAAGGTCAAAAATTTAGTTGTTCATAATGCAAGTATTACTATTATTATTGGTTGGGGGGGTTCAATTTTATTTATTTATTTGATTTATATCCTACCTTTTTCTTTTTTAAAGAACTCAGAGTGGCTTACATCATCCTTCTGCTGCTCTCAATGTTATCCCCAGAACAACAGCCCTGTGTGGGAGATTGGGCTGAGTGTCTGTGATTAGCCCAAAGTCGCCCAGTTGGCTCCATGGCTAAGTGCAGACTAGAAGTGTTCAGGTCACCCGAGCCCCAGTCCCACGCTCTTAACCACAAACACCACACTGACTCTCAGTTTAACCCCCTGTGCTATTGAACATCTACCTGAAACTGCCGAGGAAAGTTATCCAAAGGTATAGGCTGAGGTACCATCAGTATGCAGATAGCATTCAGCTCTACCTCCCTTTTTCATCAAAGCCAGGCAATGGCCACTCTGAATCATTGTCTGAACATAGTAATAGATTGGATGAGGGCCAACAAACTGGGACTCAATCCAGATGAGGCAAAGATGCTGTTACTGGGTGGTTCATCTGTCCAGCTAGGTGATATTCAACCTGCTCTGGATGGGGTTGCGCTACCCCTAAAGGGGAAGGTTCATAGTTTGGGGTTGCTCCTGGATCCAGAGCTTTCACTTGAGGCACAGAGCACCTTTTATCAGCTGAAGCTTGATATACTAACTATGACCCTATCTGGACATGGAAAGCCTAGCTACCATAATCCATATTCTGGTAATCTCTCATTTGCATTACTGCAAAGAGCTGCATGTGGGGCTGTCTTTGAAAATGGTCCTGTGACTGCAACTGATCAAAAACAGGGCAGCAAGACTTAATGGGGATTGGCTCATGTGCTCTTTCAGCTGCACTGGTGCAAGTTGAAGTCTGGGCCCAATTCAAAGTGCTAGTAGTAACATTCAAAGCCCTCAATGGCCTGGGGCCAGATTATATGAAGGAATGCCCCATCCCCTATGTGCCTACCCAGACCTTGAGATCATGTTTGGGGGTCCTTCTCCAGGAGCTGCCTCCAAAGGAAGGAAGGTGGGTTGCTACCAGAAGCGTCTTTTCAGTTGTGGCACCCCAGCTATGGAATGAGCTTCCCAAAAGGTGTGTCTGGTGCCTATTCCATATTCCTTTTGGTGCCAGGTGAAAACCTTTTTATTTTCCTAGTATTTTAGGGTTTAGATATATGCCTTCAATCTGGCACATCTTCAGAATTTACCTTCAGTTTAAATGGTGCCCTCGTGGATGAAAGCACATGGCAGAAAGGATTCTCCCTAGTTTAGCTTTATCTGTCAGTGCAGTTAGGACCAGATGATCAGCAAGCAATCATGTACAACAGCCAATGAAGGCAGCCACTTGATGAAAAAAGACATTTAATTTTTTAGCACAAGCCTTGCTAAAAGAAATTGATGCTCTGCAATAATTCCAAGATACCTGTAGCAGAATAGAAAGGATTGTTTTTAAAAAAAGATTAGAACAAACCAAGGATCCTCCCTGAACCAGCAAAAAGAACACTTTACTGAAAATTCACAGTGAGGAAATGCTTTTATTAGAATGAACCAGTATATTACAAAATAAGGTGTGAGCTTTCAAGTTCTCCAAAAATCTTCATCAAACTAGAAGTTACGAAAAAGCAGGGCATGTGGGGGTGGGGGAAGAAATGTCTTAAAATCTGGCCAGATGTTGTATCCATGAGGTCTGCAGTTTCGATAGACCCTGTCTTAAAATGAAGACTTGAAGTCTGAAAGGATTAGGCAATAATAGGTGTTGCAAGTATAACATTACACTTCGGAATGCATTTTGGGAGAAAGTTCCCAAGTGTTTCACCTGAACAAGAGGAAGATTAAAGTTATAGTCAGCCTTTGTGTTTTCAGAAGTGGAGACCAATTGCTCTTCTATCCTAAAATACTTTGCTAAGTGTAACCTGATACCTGCAACACTTACCACTGACTAATTCAATTAGACTGCAAATCTCTATTTTGAGACCTGGTCTATCTAAACTGCAAACCTCATCATAGTTGCGGAATTTTGGTAAGTCTTTATAAAGCTATTGCCTAACTGTGGATGGTGAGGTTTTTTTTTTTTGTTTCATGAACTAGCACAGCTGTGTCTTATTTTCTTAGTTTTAAAAACACTGTGTAAAAAAAAGGTTGCAAACGTCTGCAGCAAAACCAAAATATGATGGCAATTCAGCACAGTCTGAGGTGTTAACAGAGGTGGCTCAGTTCTGCACTGCTTGACCCAGTTCTGTTCAAGAAATACAAGAGGCAAGACAGCTGTGCAGGACTGGTACATGATTTGCCCTACAGTGAAACATTCTGTCTCCAACAGCAAACTTAAATGTCATTTTGAAAGCAAGACATGCCTTCTAAACAATCCCCCAATGACGAACACTTCACTTTCAACACACAAAGCAAAAAATAAGCAGCTCCAGCGTCTGTTCCCCCCAATTTTTCAGAAAACCAGCTTTTAGGCAAAGGTCTCTTTTACATGGTTTTAAAACTACCCACTAGCCACCAGTAAATCCCCCCCATAGTCGAATTATGCTTCTGAGAGCAGAGTGACAGCAGTGACAACCCTGTCACTCAAAGCTGAAACAAGAGGGCAAAGACCCTCTCTTGGAACCCTCCTCAGAGAGTGATGTATCACTCACACAACAGTGAAAATGGATAGCAAAATCAATGAATCCTAAAGATATGCAAATTTGCATATTACATATTGCTGGGGTACTGTTGCAGCTCAGTAGTAGAACTTCTACTCTGGATACAGAAGGTTCAGTGTCCAAATCCTAGTTCCTCCAGGCAGAGCTGGGAAAAACTCCAGTCTGAAACCCTCAAGAGCTTCTGCTAGTCAGTGTCTGGTAGCATTCTAAGCCTCCACAGTCAGTCCTATTATAGCTCCCTCAGTTTTCCTATGTCCACATATTTGTAATTAATATTGTGCTTGATCCTATGCACTCCACATCTGTGATAACCTAACTGCTAGATGAAGGCAACTTGATTGGGGGGCAGACTATTCATAACCCATCTATTTGCATGTCAAAAATACCCTTCTGGCCCCCAAACCACTGTCTAGGGAGCAGAATATCCACTGAGAGTACAAAAGTTGGTCATCCTGGCACTACATAATTCTGGAACTTTTAACAACTGAACATAGCATAAGCTGAGAGTCAGGCGACAAAGAGAATTGTCACACTGAACAAGTGATAGAGAAATGGACAAAGGCAGTAGGGGAGAAGCAAGATGGAAGATAGCTGACAGCTGGCTCGAGACCAATATGCCACAATATTCCACATACATGATACCCACTGTTTACTTTACGTTCAGACGGCACTGTTCAGTAAGCAGGCAGGTTTTCTGAATAGTTTGTCACAAGCATAGACTATGGTTCAGCATGTCACAATTCAATCCCTATCAGGAGGGTGTGTAATTTCTTGCATGCATGCCTCACTATTCATTAAAAATTTCAACATATTGCTTTCAACAGAAAGTCTGATTAAGTATTGCTTAGTTTAAAATAAATTTAATTGCCATCTGTAGAAGAGATCTATCACCTCAGAAATACTGGTTTCTAGAGCAGCTGCAAGAAGATTTTTGACAGAATCATGTTCTTGCTACACAATTAAAATGAAGACATGAAAAAATATGGTACAGAAAGAAGTAGTGTGCAAAAGAGGCCAACTTTTCTTTTACATTTCTTCTCATCTAAGAAAGCAATCCTATGGTCTCACAACATTGTTTGGGAGACCCTAGGATTACACATAGGCTCAGCTCCAAGATCCTGTGCTCTCCGAGCTGGAACTCCAAAGGCTGAGCCTCTACTCCTCCCTCCTTGAACCTGGCATGGCAAGAGCTTGTGCTGGCTGCCACCTCAAGATCACAACCAGGGGTGGGGAAGGGAGCAGACTGGGAGCATGGGATTATATTATGCTCTTCTGCAGGACAGCTAGATAAAACATATATATAAGATACAGCAGTGCCAAGTTGGGAGGATCTAAATGCATCCTAAAACTCAATATTTATTTCAGATTTGTACAGGTTAAATTCTACAGAGGATACACATAACACATTAATAAGAGCATGTGAGAATGGAAATATAGAGAAAACACACACACCACACATGCACACACTTGCATCAATTACCAGTTGTTTGCACAAACCAGCAGAACTTAACAACCAGGGAACTTAACAACCAGAGGGGAAAATGGAAATTTTATAACTATTTATAGCCTGATCCTGAATATTCTGACACTACATAAAACCCAATGCATCTCCTATTGCACACACTGAGAGGAGCTATGGATCTGAGAAGTATTTGCACACACAAAAATTCATACAGATCTAAGGGTGTTGATTTAACCAAGGCAGGTACAATAATCTCACAAATTGATAGAACTGGTGCATTAAGTGCATCAGTTCAAGCAAGTTCAACACCTACTAAGGAATAAACAATTATACATCTACTAATGACCATTTCAGGATGTGGATGCATGTGTGTATATCAATAAATTGAATCAATACCTGTACTGCAGAACACAGTTGTGCCAATGATGCATGGTGTTCAGTAAGCATGTGGACAGCATTTTCACACTCAAATGCTGTTTGGGCAGTGGGTAACTGAAGGCACAATATTGCTAAAGCCTGCAATCCATTATTCTTGCAAAACTATTTATCAATGCTGCTCAAAACTATTTATCAATGCTGCTTGAAAGGCAAAAGAATATGCTGACTTTCTAGAGAAAGTAATTCATAGTCATATTTCAGTAAGATCCCTTGACAACTCTTGGTTAACAGGAAGATCTATTGTACAACTATTCAGAGAACTTCCAGCCATCTTGAGTAGCCTCCCCCCCCAAACGTTTCAGACTACAACTTCAAATATTCCTGACCAGTACTTATTTTCTTGTGCTCATGGAAATTTGAATTCAAAACATCTGGAGGACATCAGGTTGGGGAAGTTTCAGGCCTTTTGTTCAGAACCCTGGTTCACAAGTAACAATAACCCAGCATATAGCTGAGTATGTTGTCAATGAATCATTGGTTATCATGTCTGAACTCTTATGTTATGCACGAAGTTGTGCCCAACCCATTGCGACCCTATAGACCACATTCCTCCAGGCCTTCCTGTCCTCCATCATCCCCAGGAGTCCACTTAAGCTCATACCAACTGCTTCAGTAACTCCATCTAGCCACCTCATCCTCTGCTGTCCCCTTCTTCTTTTGCCATCTATTGTTCCCAGCATTAGGCTCTTCTCCAGTGAGTCCTTCCTTCTCAATAGGTGGCCAAAGTATTTGAGTTTCACCTTCAGTATCTGGCCTTCTAAAGAGCAGTCAGGGTTGACTCTGAACTCTACTATGGTTTAAATACTGGTTGTTAACCATAAGCAACTCAGGAAAAGTACCCATGGCTTGTTGTTGGGATGTTTATTGCTTGATCTGGTTCACATAAAACCACTGTTGGGTTGTCAGGGATGCGTGGGTGCCTGTAGCACATCCACTTCATCCAGTTTACAGAATACCCCATGGTCAATCACTTGTAAACTGTGCAGTATAACCTGCAAACCCAAAATGCTGAGCTGCTTGGAAACAATGGTTTCCAAGTTCAGATGTCACAAAACAGCCCAGGAACAGGGAGATCACCACTTATTAATTGAAAACAGAAATGGCTCACATGCTATGCTCATCATTGCAATTTCTGGATTAAACAATTCAGGGATTGCTGCCACGACATATGAATCAAGTAAGAAAAACTAATCAATCCAATTAAACAATGCACTAACTGCAGCTTTCAAAAGGTGAATACTATGAACAGTGTGAAGGAGCAGTAAGTTTAATAATTGTTACATATTGGTATTAAATACTGCACAGCTAATTTAGGTAACATTGAAGGAATTTTTTTTCAAATGAGTTTTCTGCATTATTTAGTGAAAAGAAGGTTGACTAAACACAAGAACAGTAAGAAGAACCATAGTGAATCTGACCCAGGGACCATGAAGTCTAGCATTCTGCCCACAGTGGCAAACCAGCTGCCCATGGGAAATCTGGAAGCAGGACATGAGTGCAACAGCACCCTCAAAGAGGGCACAGTGGCAAGCTGACTAGAAAAGCTAAAAGTGCCAGACCCGTCCACTAAAGTCCTGTGGGTGACAACACAAAGCTCCAAAACTTATTCAATACTAGGAATATGCTATCAACCCCCCAAAATACTCAGGGTGATCTTGAAATGGAAGTTGAAATCAGGAAGGTCTCCAAGCAAGAAAATATGCTCAGATTTAAGGAAACAGTCCAATATTTTGATAATCAACAGGCTTGTCCTTCCATTTGTTAGAAAACTTTTACAAACAGCAGAGTGCACAAAGCAAGTGCACACTTGCATCATAGTGCGTATATCTTACTGTAAAAATACCAACCAACCGTGGGAGACAGCATTTCAGAATGAGGGTTGTACGTTGCAGATGTTAAAATTATCTCCGGAACTCGCTAGAATAAGGCGGTAATGCGTAAATACGGCCATTTGGGTGACTGTCTCCTCTGAGTCCTAATCAAAGTTCTCCGCCTTGCTCTTAATAATACTGCGATGTAACAGATTGGCCAGAATGCGGAACCTAGAGACTCTCGAAGCCATGCCAGGCATTTACCGGGAAGAAAGGTGCACGCAGTGGGCGCAAGGATCAGCTAGGGTGCTAACTCAGTGCCGTCTGACTACAATGACACTGTGCAGACAGACGAGCAACGCCTTGTCAGCAATGATGCCTCAGCGAGGAAGGCAGAGGGAGGCGCGTGAACTGCAGGATTTGCAAGCGGCTGCAGTGACAAGAGACGGTGTAGTGCTGAAACTTCCCAGGGCAAGGCGCGTGCTACATCCACGGGGTCTCGCCGCCTCTGCCAGGCGTCCCACTGGCAGGGAAAAACACAACCCTAAAGCTCCGGCCTCCTGCTTGCACATTCTGCAAAGAAGAAACGCTTCTAAAAGAGAGGCAAAGCGCTGGCCCAACTGAAAACAATGTTTTGCAATGCCTCCTTATTTTCATGTCTCATTAACTCCCCCCCCCTCCCTCGCGAGCGTGGGGATACTAAAAAACTAGGGTCAATCCGGGTACGGTAGGGAACCTATTTCAAAGAACTAGGCAAAACTCGATGCAGTGGGTTAACAGAACCCTTCTCTTTCCTACCCTTCCTATAGCAGCCCGGTGGGTTACTTACCAGACTTATCTTGCTGCCTCCTTCCTTTAGTTTCTGGGGTACGAACCGGTCGTAGGGCCTTTCCCCGCCAATTCGAGGACGCTCTGAGCTAACCGTTCGCTCTTATCTCCCCAAACACCTTTAGAGCCGCCATCCTTGTTACTGGCAAATAACCCGTTTTACTCTAGAGTACTATACGTCTGACTTCAGGCACAATTAAATGAGCGTGGCTTCGATTGGCTACATTGACTTAGATTTTCAGGGCTTTCGTTGTGGTAGGTTAGAGCCATTAAAGAGTGACGCTGTACTTCCGCCCTTCCAATCTCTCTCTACCCCTTGCAGATCGCAAACGCTCTAGCCTCCAGCGGCCTTTTGAGGGACTGAAACAGGAGTTGTTTGTTGATCATTGAAGCCAGCAATTTCCTTAGGGTACATCTCACATGGTTTAGCATAACCTCCAGCGGGCTGTCTCTCCGCTACTGAAATCGTTGCAAAAACTTTGCCTGTTACAAATTACATATTTTTCGCGCACAATTTCTCCAACCAGTTTGACATTCCATTATTATTTGTATTTGGTTTTGGTATCTATATACAGGAAATTATGTACCGGAAAATAAGTATTAGCATTATTATTAGTTCCCCATAATCAAACTGTAACTGTGTTGACTGTTTAGTTAATAATTAGGGAACAGAATTGTGGGGCATTTTATTTGGTCAGCACTGACTGATTCCTCCCCAAATTTAATGTGCTTATTGGCAAGTACAGAGGATGTTTGAAAATGCAGCAACTTAGGGCATTGTTTTACAGTTCCTTTCTTCTTCTTCTCTGATCAATAGCTCAGGGAAGTAACTGATACACTCTGTCACTGATTTGGAAGAACATAAAATGCTGATGGTGAAGTATCTTGAGGTCGTGTAGCGACCCACTGCAACATTTACAGCACCATCCTACTCATATTTCTTCAGGAATAAATCCCTCTGAATCAGTGTGATGACTTATAGATATTGTACATAGGACTGTATATCTTTAAACCTCTTAGAAATTATCCCATGAATTCCAGATTATAGTATTGCACTTTAAAACAGAATATATGTTCTACATTATAATGACAATCAAGAGATAAGTGCAAAGCACCATTAGTTACATACAGGGCAAATAATATTTTGGAGCATATAAATCAGAACAGCTTTATCCAGGAATGGGAAAATGTATGGTCCTAAGTGGAGCACATTGGAGCTCCTACAGCTCCTATCACTGGGTATGCTGACTAGGGTTGATTGGAGTTGCAGTCCAGCATCTGAGGTCCACATTCCCCAATCTGGCTGAAGCAAATGTATCATGTCACCCAGGAAGATAGATCCCCTGGACCTGCTACCAGTCCAACTTTCTGAAGAGACATTCGTTCCCTGCCTCCAGTATGAAAATCAATTAAACTGGCACAGACCATATTATACATTGTGTGTGTGCGTGGGAGGGGGGAATATTTTAACCATACTCATTTTGTCTTTGCCCCATTTGCCTTCACACCACCCTTCACTAAAATGAGGCCCCTTAGAACATCTCTGAACTTCACTTGAAAGGCTTCCTCATCCCTGCCTGAGCTGTGAGCCACTGCAGGTTCTTGCTTGCCTTGTGCAGTGCTGGTTTCTCTTGCTGTGTATCCTGACCTCTCCTTTCCCCCACTTGGCAAAAGTGTCTCCCTGCTACCCTTGTCTAATGGAAGGCAATATATGGTCTTTGCAGGACCGCTATTAGGGGAGCTGCATGCCCTCTTCTTTTTCCCTTTGAGTGATGTGCTCAAAAAAGGTGCTTGTGAGCTGTGTGTGGCATAAATAGCCTCTACTCCCACCATGTCAGCAATGCCTGGCAACTCACAGAAGTGGGGGTGGGGCGGTGGGGGGGGTGTCGCGGCTTGTTGCACAGGAGATCCTGGAAAAGGGTCTTGTAACAAGTTGCGTGTGGAGTGCTGCAGGGAGGTGTCCTGGGAATGTGTCCCCATCAGCATGAGTATACTGGCTCCCTCCAGGAGTAGGTAGTTTGTGGGTGTTGTCACCACAGTGACCTCTTCTCAGTCATGTTTCTGTGGATGCTGTGAGTGTTTCTGCTTGGTTTTGTCTTTTTCTGAGTTGCCTGTTCTGCCCTTCCTGGATCTTGTGGCTATTTCACCAGCATGTCAGAGGCTGCTCCCCATCCTATCCAGCAGCATAATTTCCATGTAATATCATTTGGTAATTTTTCTTCCAACTCGGAAATGGCTATCTGTGGTTGTACACTATAGCGCCAGTATAATTCCCCCCTGCCACACACACACCATTTTTATAGAAATCATTCTTTCTTACAATGATGATGCAAGAAATTTACCATTATTACATTCCTCTCCCAGGCTTCATTTTAAGGCTGGAGAAATGATATGTCTCTAACTCCAGGCCTTGATTGATGTTGGTCTCCCCACATGGCCCATTACAAGAAAGAGTCAGAAAAACAATGCCAGTTGATTTTTATCTTTTTAAGATCTGGAATCACAACATATTAGGGAACATGTTCCGGCTGTTCTGTCTTGAGTTTTGTACCAACAGTTTACTACGCAGGCATCAGAAACACATAAGAACTGTGTTAGATCAGACCAAGCGTCCATCTAGTGCAGTGTTGTTCACACAGCTGCCTATCAGCTGCCTACAGGAAACCCATAAGCAGGACATGAGCGCAACAGCAGCCCTCCCCCAGTGTGCTGTAACTGATGGGTCCGATTCAGATGATGCTAACTTGCAAAAATGTTAATATGTTGAAACCACAAAACAGATGCTTCTATGTCTCCAGATGTTGTTGGACTATATTTCTTATCATTGCTGACTATTGACCATACTGATTCGGGTTGACTGGAACTTAAATCCATCATCTGGAGGGCCATATCTTTCCCCACTCCTGTTATACATGGGCAGGTTTACCTGGGAGTAAGGTCTACTGAATTCAGAATAAGTTATTTCTGAGCTAAAATAGATAACATTTGACTGTTATCATAGAATAATAAGAGTTGGAAGGGGCCATGAAGGCCATCGGGTCTAGTCCCCTGCTGCTGCAGGACACCAATTTACACCATCCCACTCCAATGGCATATGTATATCCATATTAGTGCCCTCTTTCTCCCTATCTGTCTACAAGCCAGATGCATTTGTTTCACTACAGGAATATTGTTATGTGCTAAATGTGATCTATGAGAAAAACTCTCCCCAGTTCATTGATTGGAACATGAAAGATAATATTGAATGCAATAGATTGATGTGCTCCAAATATATTCAACTCCCATTACCCCAGCCAGCACTGGCCATTGGCCATTGGTATAAGGTTGGATCAGTCTGGAATCAGAATATACCTTTCTTGCATTTCAAAATGATCTTTTATAAACTTGCTGTGTTGGTGTTGGTAAAACATCATTTACGAATGCAGCAAAGGTGTATGTCCTGTTGCTTCAATAACTATCTCATTGTTATTTTACTTATGTTTGCCTAATTATCAGCATGTGAGATCCTTAGATGATGTTCCCATAAATATTGATATTCAATTCATATTCAATGGAAGACAAACATGTTTCCAAAGGCACCTATATCTTAAGTATATGCAATACTTAAGCTGTTTTCTACCTGCTGCAAGGCTACAATACGATTATAACTTTCATGTCAAATAGGTATCCTTACAGACAGGCCTTTTTTTTAACTTTTATATGCCAGCCCTTTTGTATAGCATCTCAGGATGGCTTACAGGACACTTCCAGGCAGACAATGCCTATGCTACCAGTCAGAAGATGCTGTGGAGCTGTTCCATCTTTCTGTCCTTAACTCAGGAGGACAGAACTTCAGGACAACCCAATCCAGCCTGTGTCGCCCCTCTGGGTTCCTCCAAGGGGAGGGGTTTAGTTCTACGGCCTGCCTGCCAGAGGACTCCTCTACTGGTGAGCATTCCTGCTGCTATCTCAGATCCCAGGTGTGTTCTCCCCACCACAAGGAAGTCAGACCCAAGCCTGACATCCTCACTGCTATTAATTAAGTACACACCAGTCCCGGTAATTTTAAAATGTAACCGGATCCTTGTATCTCCCCCCACACACACACTTTTTTTTTTTTTTGCTATGTCCACTATATTTCTAGGATAACCTTCTGTCCTACTTTAGAGAGGTCAGTGTTCTCTGTTTGAAGGGCTGTCCAGTCCAACTGAAGTTTCAAGAAAAAGAACCATAAGCTGGGAAAACAGTGAGGAACCCGAAACTGCCCAGCTACAGTTGTTAGCACCTGGGCAGTAACCAGAGCAGGCACACTGATCTCTTGATCACAGTACATGTGAAACAGTATATACAACATTGCAAATGTTATACAAATCTGTGCTCTCTTTGGTTCACTTTTTTGTCATGCTTTTCCTTTTCTTTTGAGAACACGTGAGTGGCCACCCTATTTATTTGTCTTGCCTGGTGTGCTCAAGTCACAAATTTCTTCCTATATGTTCTCTGTAATTCAAACATGAAAGCTTTTGCATTAAAAAGAGTTTTGGGGACCATATGAATGAGGATAGTGAAAAGTAAGGAAGGATTATGGGATTTGTGGAACAAAAGCAGGCGTCATAGATGTAGGAAGAGAACATTGGTGAGAAACATGACATGTGTGGTGTAAGAACGCTAACTTGGCCACCAGAAGCCATTACCACAGCATCTGTGGAATGCAATTCAAAAGTGCTTGGCTTTATGTTTTGATCTGTTTTAAGAGATAAGAATGCCTTATCTTAAATGACCGGTGCAAAGAAATAGAAGAAAACAATAGAATAGGGAGGACCAGAGATCTCTTCAAGAAAATTGGAGATATGAAGGGAACGTTTCATGCAAAGATGGGCATGATAAAGAACCAAAATGGCAGGGACCTAACAGAGGCAGAAGAGATTAAGAAGAGGTGGCAAGATCTGTGTAAACGATACAAGAAAGAGCTTAACATCCCTGATAACCACAATGGGGTGGTCACTGACCTTGAGCCAGACATCCTGGAATGTGAAGTCAAATGGGCCTTAGGAAGTCTGAGCAAAAACAAAGCTAGTGGAGCTGAGCTATTCAAAATCTTAAAAGATGTTGCAGTAAAAGTGCTACACTCAATATGCCAGCAAATTTGGAAAACTCAACAGTGGCCACAGGATTGGAAAAGGTCAGTTTACATTCCCATCCCAAAGAAGGGCAATGCCAAAGAATGTTCAAACTACCACACCATTGCACTCATTTCCCATGCTAGCAAAGTTATGCTCAAAATCCTACAAGCTAGGCTCCAGCAGTATGTGGACCAAGAACTACCAGAAGTACAGGCATGGTTTTGAAGAGGCAGAGG
>NW_025336479.1:1193866-1227785 GCF_004798865.1 Varanus komodoensis | reverse complement strand
ATTGGAAAAGGTCAGTTTACATTCCCATCCCAAAGAAGGGCAATGCCAAAGAATGTTCAAACTACCACACCATTGCACTCATTTCCCATGCTAGCAAAGTTATGCTCAAAATCCTACAAGCTAGGCTCCAGCAGTATGTGGACCAAGAACTACCAGAAGTACAGGCAGGATTTCAAAGAGGGAGAGGAACTAGATCAAATTGCCAACATACACTGGATCACGGAGAAAGCTAGGGAGTTCCAGAAAAACATCTACTTCTGCTTCATTGACTATGCTAAAGCTTTTGATTGTGTGGATCACAACAGATTGTGGCAAGTTCTTAAAGAGATGGGAGTACCTGACCATCTTATTTGTCTCTTGAGAAATCTATATGTGGGTCAAGAAGCAACAGTGAGAACTGGACACGGAACCACTGATTGGTTCAAAATTGAGAAAGGAGTTCGGCAAGGCTGTATACTGTCTCCCTGCCTATTTAGCTTATATGCAGAGCACATCATGAGAAAGGCGGGCCTAGATGAATCACCAGTTGGAATTAACCTTGCTGGGAGAAATATCTACAACCTCAGATATGCAGATGATAACACTCTCATGGCAGAAAGTGAAGAGGAACTAAAGAGCCTCTTGATGCGGGTGAAAGAGAGCACAAAAGTTGGCTTGAAACTCAACATTAAGAAAACTATGATCATGGCATCCAGTCTTCTCACTTCCTGGCAAATAAATGGGGAAGAAATGGAGGTAGTGACGGATTTTATTTTCCTGGGCTCCAATGTCACCGCAGATGGGGACTGCAGCCAAGAAATTAAAAGACGCTTGCTCCTGGGGAGGAAAGCTATGGCAAATCTAGATAGCATACTAAAAAGCAGAGACATCACCCTGACAACAAAAGTGCGTATAGTCAAGGCGATGGCTTTCCCAGTTGCAATGTATGGCTGTGAAAGTTGGACCATAAGGAAGGCTGAGTGCTGAAGAACTGAGGCCTTTGAATTGTGGTGCTGGCGGAAACTCCTGTGAGTCCCTTGGACTGCAAGGAGATCAAACCAGTCAGTCTTAGAGGAGATTAACCCTGACTGCTCTTTAGAAGGCCAGATACTGAAGATGAAACTCAAATACTTTGGCCACCTAATGAGAAGGAAGGACTCACTGGAGAAAAGTCTAATGCTGGGAACAACAGATGGCAAAAGAAGGAGGGGATGGCAGAGGATGAGGTGGCTAGATGGAGTCACTGAAGCAGTTGGTGTGAGCTTGAGTGGACTCTGGGGGATGGTGGAGGACAGGAAAGCCTGGAAGAATGTTGTCCATGGGGTCGTGATGGGTCAGACAGGACTTCAACTTCAGGACTAACAACAACAATCAGGGCAATTGACACAGAGAGATAATCAGCTTGCTAAGTGAAAGGCCACAGAAATTTAGCATCAAAGTTATCATGAGTCACTAGTGCTCACTTACATGCTTAAATCCACATAACATTTTTATTTCTTTACTGTATTTCTATTTCACCTTTTTCCAACAAGGAACCTGAGGTGGCTTACATAATCCTCCTCTTCATTTTATCCTCTGACATGCACTATGTGTCAGAGATAACACATGAAACACAGATGCATCCAGGTATCACACACATCCTTTACTTTCTAAAGATTTATGTTGGATTTTATACTTTCTACTCATAAAAAGGCAAAAATAATCCCTTTATTCAGTCAGCTTGCAGCTGCTTCAGATAGCTGCTATTGGGTTTGATGCTGGAAACATGGCTGTGCCTTGTGGCCTGCTTCATACCCGCTAAGCTGAGCTGCTCCCTTCACATGTGATGGAGAACATTATCACCCTGACATTAACTGTCCTGAAGTAAAATTCAGCAGTCAGTCCACTTGGCTTTTGTACATGGATTAGGGTGCAATGCTATCTTGCCATTCGCCTCCAACAGAAAATGTCTTGGGCTAATCTGCCTTTATTGGGTTGTTTCTGAGTAGAGTATTTGCAGAAGAACATATTTCTCACCCTAATGATTGCATTATGATGCTGGCAATTTGGATAGGATCAGACAGGACAGGACAGAAGGAGCCCTTGGGATGTGATTTCATAAGAGACTTGTATTGTGCAATCATTCTGTCCCATTTGTGACACTGTATGGGGCTTCCAGACAATATTGTGCTCTTTTTATAACCTGTCTGTGTTTTTCCACCACTTCTTCCCACTTGCTCTTGCCAGAAAAAATCTATAAGGAGGGAAAGTTGGAATAGCTCCACAGTGCTTTTGAATGGCAGCACTAAAAGCATTCCATCGGAAAGCACAAGACTTCTGATGGGGAACAACAGTCTTTCCCCTGCCCTGTGAAAGATGATAGAATCTGGAAGGTAAGCACTGCATCCCTGTAACTTCTAACCCTTTGGGAAAGTAGAGAGAGCATACTCTCCAAAAGTACTTTCATAAGATACTTAGAGGGCCAGTGCATGAACTGTTTCATGTTGTGGCAGCTAGACTTTATAATCACTAAGTTCTTCCCAATTCTTACGTTTCTAGATTTTCCAGCAGTCTTACTGGAAATGAATGTAGTTACTCATGAGTAAATATGAGTAATTGTTGCCAGGCAGTATTGTCAGGTCACAAGCTTTTAAAGAGTCATATCACAGAACCCTACTCATGTTTACTTGGAATTAAGACCGAGTGTTCAGTTGGACTTCATCCTTAGTATGTTTATGATTGCAACCTGAATTACCATTCCATTGGCTTCTTTTACAAGATATTTCAGTGAAACCTAAAAGGAAGTATCAGTACAGTGGTACCTCGGTTCATGAACGCCTTCGCTCACAAACAAATCGGTTCACGAACAAAAATTACTGAAAAATTTTTACTTGGGTCGCAAATACTGGTTTGGGTGGTGACCAAGATCACAGCCATCTCCACCCCCACCCCCCCCCACCCCCGTGGGGATATGGCCACAATCGCAGTTCCGTTCGTGCAGGGAAGGCGTCCATGATCAGAGACATGCTGCTGCACTAAAGACAGGTGCAGCAAAGCAGAGCCACAGGGGAGATTGCTGAGAATCCGCTTGTCATTTGTGCAGCCGTGCTCCTCTGTTCACGGATCGCAGTTGCTTTCATGCACGGAAGGCGTCCATGATCAGAGGCAGCGGCCGCAGGAAAGACAGTGGCAGCAAAGCAGAGCCAGGGGGAGATGACTGAGATTCTGCCTGTCTTTCTTGCAGGAGCGCACCTCTGATCAGGTACCCCTTTCCTGCACGAACGGAACTTGATCGAGGCCATCTCCCCACCCCAGCGCACCGTTTGCGCCCATCTCTCCCTCCCCCAGTGTGCCCACAATCACACCCATCTCTCCCCACAGCACGCCGGGATGACGGGTGCCTGCAGGGATGACAGGCACATGCAGGGATGACAGGCGCGATCTCAGTCGGGCTGGGGGGCTGCGGGGAGACGGCCGCGCTTGTGCTTGGGGTGCGGGGGAGATGGCCGTGATCTTTGTTGTTGTCACTTTGCTTCACATTTTTCTGATTTAAAAAATGGTTACAGAACGGATTAACCTTATTTACACTGAACCTTATGGGGAAATTTAACTTGGCTCACGACCAATTTGGGTCATGACCGGAGTCCTGGAACGGATTAAGTTCGTGAGCCAAGGTACCACTGTACTAATTTGACTCAATTCAGAAAGAAATTGGCAGCCTTGCTCAGACTACAACTGAAAGGGGATTAAGTCTTTTGATACTATGTTTTCTAAAACCATGCCAGAAATTCATAGTCTGAATCAAAGAAAAAGTGAGTCTGACTGTTGTTGTTGTTTGCTTATTGTTTTCTGTTCTGGGTGAATAACCAAGCAGTGGTCATTTAATAATTGGTCTGTGCACCCCCAAAAATTTAAGGCCAGGCTTAACTTTTCAGCAGACATCACCTGCTACAACTGCCACATTTTAGAATATTATTAAACCTCCTAATTTCTGACATTATACAGCTGCTAAAGCTATCTATGCTATCTAACATAGATAGCGAATGTGGTAAATATAATATAAAAAGAAAAGAAAACCCTTGCTAAACACTCTTAACAGTGAGCAATCCTCCTCCAACACAATGGGATTTATTTTTAAGTAAACATTATTATTTGGGAGGAACCCAAGGCATTTTACATAATCTTTTTTATATTTTCCTCACAACAACCCTGTGAAATAGCTTAAGCTGTGAGTCAGTGACTGACCCATAGTCTCCCAGTGAGCCTCATGGCTATGTGGGGGCTAGAATCCAGATCTCCTGAGCCCTAGTCCAACATTCTAATCACTACACCATACTGGCTCTATATAGATTGCACTGCCTATGGTTACGTATCATTTGCTGCCTCTATTAAGAGGAAGCAAAATACCCAGTGAAGTAAGAGTCTAGCGAATTAACTAAGCTCTGGGTTTGGGTTTGAAATGTGGTGTTACCATAGTCCATAATTCTCATAATTATATTTTCTCAATTTAACAACAGTATGTAATAGGCAAGTCTCCATTTTTAACAGCCAGTTTAACTTGTTATTGCTTTAGAACTTGTTCTGAAGATAGGCTCATTCCCAAACTCATTTTTTCTAAACTGGGTTGGCAAATGGATTAGCTTTAGTTACAATTTACAGTTACAAATGGACTATCTTTACAGTTAAAATCACTGCTTTACAATTCAGGTCTGGTTCTGAAAGAATCAAGATTTGGTATCATGGCTTTTTCAAAGTCACTGAGAAAAGCTTTGAGGAATATACAATTATTGCTCTAAGATTTAGGCTCAGTCTACTTGATTAATTAAACCATGATTTGCTATACACAAGCAGGAATAAGAGTGTACTGGCTCTTACATGCTCCTAATTTCTTCTTTTAATCAAAAACCTATAATAAAGTTGGTTGTAGGCCTTGTAATTCTGGCACACTGGGTTGTTTGGGTGCTAAACAAACCAGTGGTTAATCCATAGTTCAATAGAGGTTTAGCTGCAGAGTTTATTAGCTCCTTCAAACCAAGTGTTCCAAGTTTACAATCATTATCAACAATCTAATCTGGCCAATTGTGGATTATTGATTAAAATTGGAAGTGATATGTACACAGGAAGCAGTGCTTCTACTGACACCCAACAATATATGGATGAAATTACCCATGAATTGGTGTTAGGTATCAACTGGAATCTGAGTGCAGTAATCAAGTTATTGCTGAAGCTGAGTTTTGATCAGGGTCAATTAAATATTTGCCTTTCAAAGAAATACTCCAGCACCATTGTGATAATGGCACATTTCATGATAAGGTTGCCAACTCTCACAAAAGCAGGAAACAGGGTCTTAGCCAAACCAGGAAGGAGTTGTTTTTGGTAGGGATTCTTAACTGGACATTTTCCAATGTGGAGAGTATGCACATCACGCTCTTTGTGCTGGGCTCCCTTTAAAGGTATTTGTTGTAGCACATTAATGTGACATGTTTGCTGTAACATTGCTAAACACAGGAGCAATGTTTGCATATCTATGTGTAAAATATAGGTTTGTGGAAACATACCCAGGCTATGAAACTGAACATAAATATGTTCTGAAAAATATTCTAAGGTCAAATATATACTAAATAATTGAAAATGGGTATACGAGTATGAAGGATAAATTTGGAATTATACCTGCCTGATGTTTATAAAGACTCCAAAATTGTGCTGCAATGAATATTACTTTTTAAAAAGATAGCTGAATAGTCTTTTGGAACTACACCAAAACAGACTGAAACTAACACATGTAAAAAAACAGGAAAGGGCTGAAATTCAGTGGTACAGTATGCACTTTTATACAGAATATCCAAGGCAGTGTCAGTATCAGATCTGAGGGCCTGCAAGAAGTATCTTATGTGCAGCTGCTACAATCTTTTTATTTGCAGCTTCTCTTTTCATCACTAGTTTGAGAGCTGCCTGTCTCCACAGCTTGGCCACCACCCATACCCCAATCCAATATACTAAACTAGGTGCTGGGCAGAATTTGGGGGTGGTGGTGCATTCAACATAAAGTTGTGAAGTGCCAGGAGAAGCTATTGCTACTTCCATCTTAGTTCTCTAGGGTATTTGCAGGGACCTATCATATGTGTAGCATGACAGGAGAACAAATAAATATTTTAAACAAACCAGATAGCCCTTTCATTTTAAGTTATTCTGGCAGCAATAGTATTAAAAAACCCAGGACACAAAATTTATCTTCCTTCTCTCATGGCCCCAAAGCGTATATATACAGGTAAAGAGTAATGTGTTTTTATACTCATCCACCAAGATTAGGTCATCTGATCCTATTCTAACTCTCAGGGTAAATTCATCTCACACTACATACATTTTCTTCCAAAAATTCTGTGCAGAGGAGCATTCTGAAAAGTGAGATGGTTGTGAAATTACAGGTGACCCAATTAATAAGTCATAAAGCCTACCTTTATGCACACAGAAAATATTTACATAAAATTTATACCCTGAATTACACATTCCTTGGTGTGAACTAAATGTACCCTGAAAGTTGGTCTAGGACTAGATGAATCAGTCTTGTTTTACAAGCAAAACCCCCCACATAATTCAATCTACATAGATTTGACATAGACTATACGAAGGAAAGGGAGAAGAAAATTTGCGTATCAGGGAGACTCCCTACGATTATTGTAGAAAGGGCATGCTAGTTGTTAGAAATGGAACCTCCTTCTTCTCCTCCTTCTTTCGCTGTTTTCCCCTCCTACTAATGGGAGCTAGAAGATTCTGCAGAAAAGATGTCAGTAGCCAAAACCTCACCTGGTACCTCTTTTCACAGAACTGGGCTAAGTGCTGCCTTAACATTCAGTGTTAACTGGGGGCCTTTTCACCCTCTGCGATGGATGTCTTTCCCGGCCATGACCCTCTGCGGGAAAGACACCCGGATAGCTGCTGCCAGTCAGCGTAGATACTAGTGAACGTGGTCCTTACTAACGCGAACTGGCTAGCGTTCCCTCAGGTCTGGCAGCAAAGCTTAACAAAACAGCCGCAATTCCTAACCGCGTCCACTCCGAGCTCAAGCCTCCCGAAGCTGCGCGTGCGCGCTACCTCTCCCACCGCGCACGAGCATCGGCCCGTGGGCGCGTGCGCCTGCTCGGGGAAGTGTCGTTCTCGCTACGAGCTGGCATCGCGAGAGCGGTTTTGGGAGCGCCGTAGCGGAAGCTCTTCTTCAGCGCTCCTGCTGAGGAGGAAGGAGCAGCCGAGGTGGGGAGAAGGAAGAGGGGGCCGCTCGGAGCGGAACCCCGGCGGGCTTACGGTGAACGGCAGCTCGGTGAGTGGCAGCGGGAGCGGGGAGACAGCCAGGGCCCCGGCATGGCGTCGGAGGCGCCCTGCAGTCTCATCCGTGTGGCGGGCAAGGCGAGGGGCGGGCGGGCAAGGCGAGGGGCGGGCGGGCGGCCCGTTCCTGCCCAGCCTGGGGCTGTCAAGGGGGCCCTGGCGGGCGCCAGCCTGCGACCGGGAGCAGAGTGCCTGCTTGTGCGCGCCTGATGAGCTGCTTGGCCTGGGACTCCCCCTCAGCGTGGAAAGCAAGAACGACAAGCATGGTTCTATTCTCGAGGAACGCAGCAAACGAGCAGGGGGTGGGATGAGGCAAAACCTTTCCTCCTTGGCCCAGTAATTATTAACTAACGAAGGGGACCAAGTCCCCTGCTGAGTGTCTTTGGGCGCCTTTGCGTTTTTGAGCCAATGGTATGTCTCGGAATAAGCAGGTTCATATATGTACGTATGAGTGGGTAAATGATCGGATGTCAATACGGGGTATTTTGCTGAATTCAGACTTCCCATGCTGGATTATGCCACTAACCAAGATTCGAGTATAAACGCGTATAAATGCAGAAGTTTCACTGAACGCAGGTTTCAGTAAATAGTGTGTGTATGTGCATGCAGGTGGAGAACTATTCTCATTTTATTTTTTTATTTCTTTTACTTATATCCTGCCTTTTTTCCTTCCAAGGAACTTAAGTTAGCTTACAGAGTTCTTTTCCTCCTCTCAGTCTTATACTCATAGCAACAATGGTGTGAGATAGGTTGGACTGAAAGTCATCGAGTGAGTTTCATGGCTGAGTGGAGACTAGAACCCAGATGTTCTGAGTCCCAGTCCCACACTCTGAACCACTACATCAACTAGCTAGAAATGAAATTTTGAGATGCACTGAGTTCTCAATTCATGCAATTGAATTCTATGCATAACTACTCAGAAATATTATATTATTATTTTTATTGTTACATTACATTCATATTCCACTTTTTTTCCTTTGTCAGGAACCAAAGGGGGTTTACATAATTCTATGTTATACTCACAACAGCCACCCTGTGAGGTAGGTTAGGTTGAGAGTGAGTTGACTGGCCCAGTGTCACCTAGTGAGGTTCATGGCCAACTGGGAGCTAGAACCTAGTTCTCCCAGGTCCTCAGTCCAACACCACTTTTGTCTCTCAGAATACTTTGAGAGCAAATGTAAGAATAGGTGCTGAACTGGCAAGCGATACTTAGGCAGCTGAGCCTAAAGAAAAACATCATGAAAACAAGTTCTGGTCAAGTATATAACCCCACTGATTTTTTTCCTCTGGAATAAATTTCACCAGAAGTTTGAGCCAGTGCTGCTTTATAAAAGCATCCTTTGTTTTAAAATGGTAAGAACCTAAGAGCCATGCTGGATGAGAGCAGAGGTCCATTTCATCCAGCATTCTGTTCACACAGTGGCAGTCAGCTGTGTGCAACACCCCCTCTCATTCATGTTTCTCAGTATTTGGTGTACATAGACATTCTGCCTCTGATACTGGAAATAGCACCTGCCACCAGACTTAGTAGCCCTTGGCAGTCTTCATGAATTTGTCTGAAGCCCTTTTAGAGTTGTCAAAATGTGTAGCCATTGCTGCATTTCATGGAACTAAATCCACAGTTTAAATGATATCATCTTGGGATGATATGCTGTTATAAGGAGGTTGTATGCCCATACCAAGCAGGTGAACCAGGCAGATTTTGAAATTCCATATTGCAATTGATAAACCTATTTTGTGCTTGGGTGGAGATGTCGTTGATGGTAGTGTCACCAGTGGATCTTTCTGTGTGCTGAAAGAGTGCTGTAGTTTGGAAAGCTCCACCACCTTAAGGTATACACATATGCTTTTGTATTATACCTTCAAAGGAAAAGTGGATAGTCCCCACTTTCATGTAATTACATATTTCTGACTTTTTCCTGCAACCATGTTCAACCACTTGTTACAAGATCAGGCACTTTTTAGATCACTGTTTATAACAAGTAATAAATTGATTTTCCTGTTTCTTTTTTGGATCAAGACTGTGTCTAGCATTCTAAGGAAGTAAACATGTTACTTTTAGGGTCTCTTCCTGCTAAGTTGTAACATTTCGTGCTGTACCTACAGTGCTACATTGCTTGTTTTGCCAGTTGCGGGAAAAATGCCATACAAATACATCCACAGAAGTTAATCGCAATTTAAAAAAATTAAGCAGCCAATGCACTACATTTATATAATTTGTAGAACACTGATATTGAGTGAGAGCACACATGAGAAAGAGGTGACTATTTATAAGCTGTGCATATTTTGTTACTGGCACAGTAAGGAAATGAACCATTGTTCTTGCCTACTGAAGATCTTGCATAATTTCCCCAAATAGTAAGGAGAGTGATTTGGTTCTCTAGAAAAAGATGATTGATTCTATTGCCCTCTTCATAAGGTTAAGGCCAGTCCTCTTTGTAGCAGTTTGAAGACCATGTGGATGCTACAGAAAATCTAATCAGGAATGCAATGCATATGCTTATACATAGCCAGATATTTCTATCAAACAAAAACTGGTAACAATTTACCAAATCTCCTGCTTCTGTCATCTACATTTCTTATGGGATTAATTAGTTTATATTAATATGAATATGCTGAGCTATTAAGCACTTGCCCACTCAGCACAGTCAACTGGAAAATTTACCTAAGTGAGTGAGGGATGAAGCACCTGACCCATTATTTGGTAGCCCAGTATTTTTGTATGTGCGATGTAGAGGAAAATAAGGGTACCTACTCATCCAGTATAAAAACTGTAGGCTATCCTTCTATATTAACTGCATTTCTGCTGGGCAGAACTCATCTTGATTGGCCAGCAGAGAAACTGTGAAGATTGGTGGCAAAGATATGGAGTATTTTTCCTCTTTGAGGTGTAGAAGGCAAAGTATCTTTCTACATGTTCCAGCATGGAAAGCAAAAATGGTTGTGGCATAGGAAAGGAGTGCTTTTCCACATCACCTCCATTGTTCTTCACCATCCAGCATGGAAATTCAGTGGGCTAGTGTCAGAGAAGGAGGGGAGAGATCTATGCCTTCATGAGCACATGGCTTGGTATTTGTGCTAATTGAGCAGGGTTTCAAATCTTACACAGAGACAGAACAAACGAGGGACAAAGGCATGGTTAAGAGCCAGTGTGATGTGGTTGGACTGGGGACCAACCACATCACTCAAGTGCAATTCTAGTTCTTATTTGGTCATGGAACTCATTAGGTGACTTTGGGCCAGTTACAGACTCAACTCATCCTACCTCTCAGGGCTGCTATTGTGAGAATAAAATGGCAGTATGGAAGCTACTTTGGCTCTTCACAAGAGGATAAAGTGTGGGGTATAAATGCAATGTAGCAACAACAACAACAATATAGTCTTTGTTCTCTACCAGACCATTTTATGAGTAAAAAGCAGAGAAGTATAACTCTTTTCAGACTACTTTTTGTGCTGATTTATAAAGTCACACTATCCTATGATTTCTTTAGGCATGTGTCTAAGTATGTACATTAAAAGTTAAACCTTATTAAGAGTTGCCTATTCCTCAATAAATTTGCATAGGTTGTGGAATAAGCCTGAAAGATAAGGTCAGTATCAGAAGCAGTAGCCCTTGCAATATCGGTGGCTAGGGAACATGAGCAGGAAGGTACTACTGCACTCATGTCCAGCATGTGGGCTTCTTACCCCATTTGGTCACTATAGGAAAGAATGCTAGATTAAATATGCCTTTGGTCTGGACCAGCATGGTTCTCTTATATTCTTATTTCTTGGTCTGAAAAAACAAAATGAAACATGAGAGGTTATCTTTTTAATCTTGTTTACTAAATCAATATTCAGTAAGTTTGACATTTTGGATTTTCCCCTTGCTTTTTGTAATTTTGCCTGGTGTTTCATGTCCTGATGGTCTTTTTTTCTTTCTTTTTCCTGTTTAATCCATACATATATATTACTTTCAGTACTTTATTTGTAAAAGGAAGTGAGAGGAGTTAAAAATGATAGGTAGTGTGGTAGTATGCATAGCAAATAATAATTTACTGAGAATTTTTTATCTTTACATTTAAGTTCCTTTTGGCATAGAACTCTGAATTGCTTCCTCATTTAAGTCCCTGTCACTAGCTGTTATATTTCTTCTCTCTCAGAAGTTTTGAAATATGTTTTGTTCTTGAGGTCAGAACACTTAAAAATGGACATGCAAATATATTGTCAACTAACCTTAGGTGAGCTGGTCTACTCACGCATATATGTCAGTGCTTCTTATTGGTTAAGTACTCTTGTGATGTGCAACTGACTCTCTTGAAATGTGTTATCAGAGATGATATGAAAGTCCTGCCTGTGGTGGGTTGATCTCTGATTGCTTATTCACACTTACATATGTCAGTGTGTAATTAGTTATCACATGATAAACCTGCATATGTGAATCGCTCAAAAGCACTATCATGCTTAGTATGAATACATAATTTCTGCTGTTAGAAACTGAATCATTGTGAAACTGCAAAAGTACATCATCACCAAGCTATCACCAAGATTATTGTGTTGCATAATCTTAATTTTACTTGCAATTCATTCAGAAAAAATGGAATGGATGAAATAATTTGTACAGATAGAAAAGGGAATTGTGCTAACAATGCTGCTTACACAGTTCCATCTACTTCCTTTCATTTATATTTTTGGTCATCTATATGTGACAAAACTTGAATTAAGCCTATAAGAGCCATGCCTGATCAGACTAAATGCCTGTTAATCTGGCATTTGTTTCACTGTGACCAGTCATTTCGCTTGTGTTCATTCTCTTACAAGAGGTATTTGGAGGAATATTGACTCTGATACTGAAGGAACTATATTGCTGTCAGGCCTACAATCCACTGAGACCTTTATCCTCCATGAATTTGTCTAATCCCCTTTTAAAGCTTTCTAAATGGATGTCTATCACTACAACTTGTAATAGTTGAACTCATTATCTGCTGTGAAGAAATATTTCATGTGTGCAGTTCTGTTGGTAATTTTTGAATTTTTTAAAAAGTTGGTCTTTTGTGAGTATGCTCTACAGACTGTCCAGTATATGTGATAGTGCCTGGTCAATTTCCCTGTATGTTTTAACTGTCAAAGGAGGTGACTATGCTGTGCTGGGGAATGTAAGAAAGCTTAATTCTTGGTCACTGCGCATCTGTTCAGAATAGAAAGACAGCACTTTCATACTGTGAGATGCTTTTGCCAGGATAAAGGAAACAAGCTAGGGTTAAATCTAGTAAAGACAGAGATGTTATTGGTCAATAGAAAGTCTGCATCTGATTTCAAACTGCCGTGGAATGGGATGTTCTCCCATCTTAAATATCAGGTCTGTAGCTTGGGACTGGCCATGTTCTTAGAACTTATGTTGTCCCTGGGTCTTCATTTAGTGGCAAAGATTGAGTTTGTACAATTGCATTTAGTGTGCCAGCAGCCATTTTTCCTGAATAATCCTGATTTGGCAACAGTTAGGCATGTCTAGGTTACATCATGTTTAGACTACTGCAACTTATTCTACATCAGGCTATCCTTAAAGCATCTGGAAACATTAATTAGTACAAAATGCCACAGCTAACATGCTAACTGGTGTACAGTCCTGAGACAATATTATTTCAATAGTGAAAAACCCACTGTGTTTTCCACCTATTTTCTGAGCTCTTAGTTTTAACCTTTAAAGACCTAAACAACTTATGATCTGGTTATCTAAGGGACCATCTGTTTTATTATAAATTTGTTCTGTCTTTAAGATAGGAAGGAGGGACAATTCTAAGGACACTATTGCCTGTAGATACCTGTTTGTTGGACACGTGTGAACAGCTTTTCCTGGGTTGCTCCCTAATTACGGAATGCCCACCTCCAGAATATCCCCTACTGCTCTCACTTTCAGAAAAAGACTAATATTATCTTTTTAACATAGCTATTTTGATGTTTTTTAAACATTTGTATTGTTTTGTTTTAAATAGACTGCGCATTACTTTGACTGCCTTTTTAGTAAAAAGCCCCTTACCGAAATAGTAATAATTTAAAAAGTAGTATATCTTTATCAGCAGTGGTTAGGGCAATTTTTTCCACTGTGCAGCATACTGATGAGACTTAATTTTAGGATACTATAATCCTGTGTACACTTGGATGGGTGTAAATACCATTAAATATATTGTGCCTTTGTTCCACATGGAAAGGGCTGGACTAAGTAGGCTTGCACAGATAACTACTTCAGGGTGGAAAGAGAAAGAAGCAGCACATGCATACAACTTGTTGAAAACATACACGTGTTTCCTCTCAGTAGTAGCAAGATCGCTATTTTCCAGCATTCAAAACTTAATGGTACAATGCCGGGAAAATCTTTTTCTTCTAGGTAGCAAAGCTTCTGTGGTAGGTGGTGGTAATTGCAGCTAATGTAGTGTATGGTTTTTTTCCACTCATGCCCACATATTGTGGGTAAGTTTATGTTTCAAAGTTCTTATAGTATTTTTAGTTTTGCAAAGGGCATACATTTCCTGCAATACCATAGCCCCCACCTTTTCAAGTCTTTTCTTTAAAGGAGTTGTGTTCCCTCTCCACTTAAAATGTAATATCTACAGTGTCTTTATAATTTATACTAATAATATATATGTGCATTTATATGCATATAAATTGTAGTGTATTTAAATGTGGGTTTTTGGGGGCATGTTGTTCTGTAAGAAATATTTGCACTTTTAAAAACCTTATACTTTTTACCGCTGAAAGATAGTAATTATAATCGAGGTTAATATGGAAAATCATATGAGGTTTGTACAAAGCCTTAACATATCATTGCTGTTTGGCATTAAGAAGATCCTTCCTTAACAAAAAATACTGCTTTACAATCTGGTGTTTGACCTTTTCACTTTTAGTAAAAGGTATGAGCAACAACTGTCTACTTGTACTTTGAATTTCAGATCAAACTAAACTACTGGCAAACTGATAGATCTAACTAAGCTGCTGACATTCTTTGCTCTTAAAATATCAGGCGATTCCACCTCCAGTTTCTTCTATTTTGAAAAGATTTTATTGTATAGAATAGGCACCTGTTTGAAGGGCATTTCTGACACAGCTGTTCTATTTCTTGAGGGGATGGTATGTAAAAATGACTTGCTACTCTCCTGTGAGTAGCAAGCAAAATTAATTTTCAGGACCTAGGTTGAGCTGATAGCAAGACGAGTGATTTGCCTTCATTTTAAAGGAAGCTTTTTTGAAAACTTGTCAACCCACAGTTTACTAGGTATAGTTTCAGAGAGGGCCTGTGGTAGCTCAGAAATCGGAAGGAAGAGCAGTTTTTCCCAGAGGAACCCACATTCTAAGTATTCGTGTTTAGGATGCGTCCTTATCCTCGATAGTAGAGAGAAATGCCACGCCCCGGCACGGTAGAAATCGGCGGAGGGGGTCAGCCTCAGCCCTTACTAAGACGATCCGAAGTGTCACGTTGTTGTTTTTAAATCGAGAAACTGCACCGATCGGTGGTTAGAGCTTCTTTGGGACGGGGAGGTCACCTCAAACGTGCTTTCACTGTTTCCCAGGGAAAGGAAGAGCCTCTCCTCTCCTCTCCTCTCCTCTCCTCTCCTCTCCTCTCCGGTAGGGTCCCATTAGAACTCCCGATCTTTGACTTACAGGGGGAGTCGGTTTATACAGGGAAGGGATTTCCCTGCCGTAGAAGGAACAACACGTTGTGCCTCCTGCCCTGGAGCGGAGCACAGAAGCCGCGCGCGCGGGGTGTGTGTGTGTTGCCGGGGAGGGGAGGGGACTGGGGGGGAGGGAGCGCCGAGCAGCCGCCGCGCTAGAGGAAGGCTGGCTGGGGGCCGGTCTGCTGCTTTATCCCCTTCGCCGGCTGTTGAATGAGGCGGGGGGTCGGCACCATGTCTTCCCCTTCGCGCTCCCATTGGCCGCGGCAGACGCCACTCGGCGCTTCCTGACTGCGCCCGGGGCCGAAGGAGAGGCTGCGGAAAGAGGAAGCGGCAGCGCGGAGTTGAGCGGAGAGGAGGGAGAGGCTCTGGGCGCGGTCCCTGTCATTGATCCGGGCTGCTTCCCTCAATGCTCCGTCTTTTCTTCCCCTCCTAGGGCGGATTGGCCCTCGCTGTCTATGCGAAGGACGGAGCCAGAAGGCGAGCAGAAAGGGCAGCGCGGACAAGAGCGAGGGCTGAACCGGGAGTCCCCGGAGAAGGTTTCAGGGAGAGCGCCTTTCCTACCCAGCCCCACCATTGCCGTCCACGAGCGGCCCGAGCATGGAAGCCGTCGCCAAATACGATTTCAAAGCCACTGCAGACGATGAGCTCAGCTTCAAACGCGGGGATATCCTTAAGGTAAGTGGTGCACAAAGGAGGAGAGATTGCCCTCTTGAGGCTTGCGCTGATATGATTGCCCCTTTTTCGCTGGAAACTCCAACACTCACTTTGTAAGGCTGTGTATCTCCCCATCTCCAAATGTAGCTGCTCTATCCAGTTTATGCAGAAGCACTTTTTGATATTTTGACTGTTTAGCTAGAAGGCAGGCTGATGAATTATAGTAGCATGTTGTGATGGTTCATGTTACAGACCAATTGTTAGTTCTTTCCCATATAGAAATCTTGTCTTCCCTTTCTGAATTTGCCACTGCCTGTTCTTTTGCCTGCATAACCAGAAAGACAGCACTACCACCAGAGAGTGCTGCTAAGAATAGTTCACTGTTGTTATGTTATGTACATTGGCTCTGCGTTGAAATTTTATACAGCTTCCCTGTGCAATTTATATACTTCTAGCTTCATTATATAGAATGATGTTATGCTGTGCATGTACATGCAAAGTGATGATGCTAAATGTATCATGCAAAGCAGACTTTATTCGGGGAAAGCTTATGTCACAGTCAGCTCTGAAGTGTTGCTTTTGTTAAAACTGTATCGGGCAACTGCCTCCTGAAATTCTGTATATCACTGCAAGAAGGTTCAGAACCAGTTTGGTCAATTTAGTTTCCTTAGAAATAATGATTGTCTTATTCTGGCACTGGATTATACCTGTAGGTGTATAGGCTTCATTTTCTTTTTTCATATTTTGATGAATGAGAAATTATTTAGTAGAAACTTAATAAAAACCTGGAGAAGTTTCAGGTGAACGTGGATAGATTGAGCACTGTGTACTTGACCTTTGTATGGTATGTGGTTTGTGTAATTACAGATAAAGGCCCTGATCCTGAAAAGTTCTTACAGAAGCTTACCAATAGCAGAATAAAAATATGCATAGTTCTGTAAGAACCTATCCAAAGGCGGCATTATTTATTTAGTGTAAAATATTTATATCCCATATTTCTGTCGTAACAGGCCTCCAAAGGTAAATCAGAGAAAATAAATACATGATAGAAGGAATAATGTTTCTTTTTAACAATGGGGTGGCCAGACAAGGCTCTTGGAAGATGACTTTGTAAAATCCCCACTCTCCTAGCTTTAGATATTGCTACTCCATTATACAGTAAATTGGTTAATGGCTAAGAAGATAATCATTGGATACTTTGTTTGAAGTGCAAAAAAAAAAAAAAGCAGGGAGGACAGTGAATGTCATACTCTTGCTTCCATTCACCCTTTCAGCACTGACTTTCTGTCATCCTCATGGAAGAATGAATCATACATATTGTTACCTTGAAGAATTCGTTGATGACTATAATTTGCTCATATTCCTTCCCAATAAAGTGTAAGAACTATGTATTCAGTGATTTAAGGTTAGAAGATGGAAATGTCTGTAATGTTAGAAATGATACATTGTATTCCTTTGAAGGAAAGGGACTAATATGCAGAGATCCTATTTTACATGTTTATATTTTATAGATAATGGTTTCTAGTACTAGCAACATAGACATTGTGCACTGAAAAACGGGGTTCTTTTCAAGTTCCAGTTTAATATGATGTCTGCTTCTAATAGTTGGACATTACAGTGTTAGGTATACGGTCAAAGTTGTTTAGTTGAAGACAGCTGAATGCTTTCCTGAAAACAGCACATTGAAGTCCCTTTTAATTTTGTGTTGCATGGATTTGGAGTTTGATAATCTAGGTTCATGCCTTGGCTCACAAATGGCTGTTGAAGGTAAGTTCAGCCCAGGGATGCTGACCAATCCACCCAATGAGCTTATGGTCAGGGAAAGACTGAAATTGGTTGTCTCCATGTCTCAATGGAATCTTAAGTTCATTGTAGTGGCATTACAGAAAGAAATATTCAAGTGCTGTGTGTGTGTGTGTTTCCATACCAGACCTGGGTAATGTAATAAAAATTAGACTTTAAGCTAGTACAAAGAGAGAGATTTTCAAATGGCTAATGTACCATCAGTTAACTGAAAAATTTAGATACATCTACTACATAGATTGTGCTTAATAATCTGTTCTATAAACTAGTCAATAGATGTTCATAAATATTGGAAAACACAAAATGGCATAAAGAATGAGTAATAAAAATTAGTACATTGACCATCTAAAGCAATCTGTCTAGATTTTTGTTTTACTTCTGATATGGACCACAGCGGGAAAATTGATGAATACATCCTGCTTCAATGTGCTTGTCTTCCTTACATGAATATTTAAACTACTGGTGAAATTGCAATTGGGGTGTTATCAGATAGAATGATCATATTCTTTGAATGCATTCAGAAATAGTGAGTTTCTGTTGCAATAACAATAACAGCAGCAGCAACTAGAAGTACTTAAATGATTAATAACACCATGTCTTGTACTTTGAGTAGAAGGAAAGGTGTACGCTGTCTGATTCCTGTTTCATTTTCAGAAGATAACTTGCCTATGATGTCATAGTACCATTACTGCAGTATACTCATACATTCTCCACTTGATTGAGTATAATTTGAACTACATCCATTAGCTGTATGCTCATTAGTAACCTTATGGCATGGCTCCAAAAGTGAATGAAGATACTTAATCTTTTACTAAAAACTGTGTAAATAGTTGAACACTAGCTTGTAAGTGTCTTAGACTTAAGTATGATATGTTTTGAATTTGGGCATGCCTGTAGCACTGTGCAATGATGCTGAGCTATGAGATCAGAATTTTCTCATCTGTCTTATTAAATGGCAAAGAGACTTTTTTGGTTTTGTGTAGGTAGTGTGCTTTGTACTTTTCCCAAACTGAATCAGGCAGTTCAGGCATTTGAATTAAGCACTTACCCTTGTACGCAATTTAAAATATTTTTCCAGCCTTGCCTGTATTTGAGGTGGCTCACAATAATTAAAACTAGAAATCAGCTTTCTGTTTAAAGAAGAAGAAACAGAAGACATAAAACCAAATTTGCCACATCAGCTTGTAATGCAAATTCCCTATATATAGTTTTTTAAATGCTTTTCTGAAGAAGTAGGTTTTGTAACCCTTTCTAAAAGACATCAAAGGCATGCATTGTTCTGCCAAGCTTCAGCTGAGACTGTTCTTCTAAGACTGTGGCAACTACAGACAAAGACCTCCTCCTTGCTGAGGTGGTCTTCATCTCTCAGAATGATGGAATAGGAAACAGGCAGCAAAAGAAATATTAATTGACAGAGGGACATATCAAAGACAAGACAGTTCTCAGCCTCCATGTAACAGTGGCTTTAGTCCCAGTAGAGAATTGTTATTCAGAAGTGCTCTTGAAGAAGGATTCATTGCAAAATATGCAAGGTTGAAATAAATGCTTTTTCTGTGTACCTGGAAGTTTGTTCACTTTGTCTTTCCTTCCCCCACCAACTTCTTATGCACAAGGCACAAAGAATTTCAGAGAGCTAAAAGGAGTATTTGAATTGGGTTAGGAAACTGGTAAACAGTATGGTAGCTGCAAGATAGGTTAATATATACTCTTAACTCTTTTCATTTTTATAAAGGGGTTGACCATAGCATTTTTTCAGTTGATGCTCATGAAACTTCTCAGATGGCAAACAGAGCAGTATACATAACTACAGCCAGCGATTACAATGGCATGCAAGAGAATACTGGGATTTCCCTCTTTCTGAGAAGAGGTGCAGCCTCCATATTAGATGTAACTGATAACATGTGTCCCCGCAGTTGTGCTACTTGTGCTTCCAAGTACAGGGCTGGACTCAGGAGTATGTGGAGGCTGCAAACATGTCCTGATGGACTGACAACCATACACTGGTCACAGGTGAAGATATCCCATCCAGCTTATTTCCTGTGTATATTCTGAATGTTGTTAAAAATGGTATTATACTTAAGAGACAATATTTGTGAATTCCAACCTTATCAGCATTAATTTAGCTATTTTATGAATTGTACAAAATATATTTTGATGATCTCTTTAGAATTCTGCTTATATTTGGTTCCTTACTGTAATTGGGATCACTCTGTATTCACTTGAGGCTACTAGATACTCTTCCTGAGAAACTAATGTGCTCCTGAAAGATTTTTGCCTGTTGGTCTTTCTGCCAGATGACCCCTGTCTGAGTGTAGAGTGTGCTAGTACTTGCTTTTGACCTGGCATGTGGTAGAAGAAGAGAGAATAGATATGCTGATTCTATTGGCTAATGATGGGACAAGTCCATTCCTTATTTCTTATCTTTTAAATTCTGTGTGGCATCATGCAGTAATATATTTAATATGTGAGAGAGAACATAAAGTGTGAATAGGCAGCAGTCCCATTATTTGAATGTCCTAGAGCCAATGCACTGCATTTTCATTACTTCACAAAATATCAGGAGCGACAGGGAGTATTTTCCAGAATGCTTGAAAGATTGTTAATACAGAGAAGTGGAAGTTCCATGCTCATCTGCTTGGACAGCTGATGAAAGCTGAACAATTACTGTCAAAGGGTACTTAAGAGCATCTGTTGTAAACTGATCAAACAGTGATGTGTTGCTGGTTTTAAAGATAGTTTGCAATAAATCTCCACTAGAAATTCCATTCCTTTACACCCTATTTTAGTGACTCCCTGTAGCAGAGGGATCATTCAGTAGTTTCATTGTTGAACAGAAAGGCATTCCTTGTGGGTTGAAGGACAGGATAGTTGTAATTTCTGCCATATTAGTCCCTTAGTTGGCTTTTTCAAGTGCTGAAGGCTGCATCTTATTTTGTACTGATGCCAACTAAACTTCAGTCAAAAGTGTTCACATGACCATTTTCCAGTAAGTTTCTTTTCTTTTTCTTCAAATCAGATGTCAAACACAGTTGTGTGCTGATACTGCATTTTCAGTTCCTGCATTAAAAAAAATCTGTAGCTTCATTGTACATTCATATTTGTCTGGTCTGAGATGGATAAAAAAGGGAAGTAAGGTTTCTAGTCTACACTTCCTTCTCCCAACCTTTCCGTGATATTACCTATGTTAATTCTTGCAGATTTATGTTTAGATTGCCAGCGTATTGCACACATTTCTAATAGATACTAAATTCATTAAGGCAAAACAGATGTGTGTTCTATATTGTAGCAAAACACATTGATACATAGTGGAGACCTCGATGCTACATGCCTTTTTCATGTCAGAAGCACTTTGCATATAGCAAGCTGGCATTTTGGGGTTTAACCTAACCTTCTTTCTGACAAGTTTGTACCACATAAATGGTTTAGAAACTATGAGAAGGCTTTAATCAAGGTACAATTTGAATGTGTGTGCTTCCACTTCAAGGATTTCTCTTAGTGTGTGGAACTTATAAATTAAGAGCTTGCTCACACTTCCATATTCATATGTAAGCACTGTACCATGACATTTGAGTTGCACAAATTGCCCTTAGAGTAGAATTACTTTTAGAATTTCTATGGTGATGTTCTTTTTGTTGGGTTAGAAATCAAATGCTATGGACTGATTAGAGATTTGAAAGTATAATGGAATAACTGGTCAGGGAAGTATTGGAAATTTGACTTTTTGTTTGATGAAACTAGAGCTGAGAAGTGAGAGAGACCAAACCGATCAGTTGAAGAGCTTAATGCAATGGTATCAATTTGAGTGATAGTCTCAGTATGTCAGTTTTCTGGAAAATTTTGAATTGAAAAAAATCCCATGCAAATTCCCCTGCCACAGAAGATTTTCATTTTTTTCATCAGAAAATGTTTTGGCATGCTAAAGTGAGAGCAGGCGACATGTAGTCCAAAGCTGTTGGAGAATCACAGCTTCCATCATTCCTCTCCATTGACTATGTTGACTTGGACTGATGAGAGTTGAGGCCTAAAATATCTAGAGGGCCACAAGTTGCCAAGAGAATGTACTTCCCTTATATTGCTTAAATATAAGTGGGGAAAACAAAGCTATTGAAAACTATTGAAATGCTAATTAATTATACCAGCCCAAAGAAATACGCATGATATGTGACAAACACATGGATTCCTGTGAAGCTCAACACTCTTCCACTATGGGAAGACCCTAGGGACTGGGATTGTTCATGGGTTAAATAACCCAATTTTATTCAAAGAACCGTACGTTAACATTGGGTTGTTTAACATACACATAACCCATAGTGTCCAGATTTGCACCATTAATCAACCAATGATCTGGCCAGTCAAAGCAGCAGAAGGTCTCTCACACAACCTGGCAAGCCATGGGTTAATTTAACCCATGATGTGCCATTGGCACATGTGAATCGGTTGTGTTAAATGGAGTTAGGGTTAAACTTTAAAAGTGGCAGGAGGCATTGACATGTTAGGACAATCAAAAGGACAGCTAAGGGGTCGTGCGCATGGCTACACCTTTTTGACCTTTGAAAAGCCTTGGCTTTGTGTTGAAATGTTGGCCTGTCTGACCATCATTTAGCAACTAGTATGACTAGCTATTGCTAAAGTTTATCAAAAATATTCCAAATGTGTGTTCCTCTGGTAATTAATATTATAGGCTACAATCGGTGCCCCGTCTGTGAACCACATGATTGTTAATTCTCACTTCAGTTTTTGTCTGTTTTCCATCCCTTTTATAGAATGGGAACTTCCAAAGATGGGCTGCTTTGCATGTTTGCTGTGTTGCTTCAGAGAAAATAGTAACAGTGTCGCAGTGCAACACTGGTATACATTTTAATATCACTGTTCTGTGGGGCCTATCTCTTTTATGTCCATTTTTATTTTATAACCAGCATTGTCTCAAAACTGAGTGGTGGGTGAGCCTCAGAAATTTGAAGAGTCTAGCTTGGAAGACACTTTAGAGAGATGCAGACAGTTATTTAAACAGGAAGAATATGTTTCATTATAAATGCATGAACAAACCTGAGAAATTATGGAACTCAAACTACATTTTTGGTTGTAACATTTCTGTAGTACATTGGAGCGCTTGTTAAAGAGTTTCCAGGTATCTGGCTCCTTCAAATACTGTTGTTGAATCTTTCAGTGGGTTATTGGTTGGTCCTATCTGCATTGTCTTGATATACAATCTGCACAACATATTGGTACTATGGCAACAACTAAAAGACCTTCAGGGAACAGCATTTCTTTCAATCTAGTTGTGCTACGACTGTATTCTTAGTCTCCCAGGCTTCTTAATTAAATGACTGAGGAATTCAGGCTTGTGTGATTCCAGGCACTACTTAGCTGTCATTTCCCCCAGAATGTTACTAGTTTGAAGTGTCCATGTGTGAAAGCTTGCTCACACAAGCATTCTTTGTGGGTGGAAAAAAGGTTACTTTTGAATTACATCTGAGCCAGCAAGTTCCAGAAAATTTAAGTAGATGATCTGGTGTGTCTAACTGGGATTTGAACAAATCAGTTCTTTCCATGAAAAATAACAGCACTTGGCTTCGGTAGTGCTACTTTAATTTGATCAGCTCTTTATTCTGTTTTCAAAAGTAACATGTTTGTGAATTTTAGTAGTTGAATACAGATTCCTTGGTGGGGAGGGGGGTTAAGGATATCTTTAGAATTCACAGTCAACTTTTTCACTCATAGCATGTCGGATGAATTAATCAATTAACTGTGCTCAAAATAGCTTCATCTGAACTACTTGATTATAATCTTATATGGTTCCTTATTTCAAAGTGTATCAGGAACTAGAACAGTGGGTTATAGGAAACTTGTTCACGGTTCGTTTTTGGTAGCTCAGGATTGGATTTGGTATGACATTCAGAGAACCTCCTGAAGTTTGTTAGTGGATAATCTCTAGGATACTGTCCATGAATTGGAAGAATTAATGAAGGTGTATAAGATCAGAGTAGGTAATTTAATTACTGCAGATAAGTGTTATTTGGAACACCATTTAATGCAAGAAGTATTTGTGCTTGTACTGGGAACATCTGAAAACAATAGCCTTCATGAATAGTCTTCATGTTCATTCTGATTCATAACTAAAAGTAGCATGGTATTTATTGTGTACTTCTCTGTGTGCGGGAAGTGCAACCACATCTTCCCGCACTGAACACCATTCACCAGATGGATAAATTGCCACCCAGTAATACCATCATCCTGTCTGAACTGGGTCTCAGTTAGTTTAGCCTCAAAAATTACTATGTCCATTACTGTGTATTGCTCAAATACTATTGGGTTGGTGTTGGAAGAAAGAAGTGTGCCTGAGGCCACCAACATTGATTTAATAAGTGACTGAGGTTTGAATTGGGTTCTAACATGTTATACGAATACACATGGTATTTTCACACTGAACATTTGACCAGAACATGTAGTGTGACAGTCTGTGTTGGAAATCTGCAGATTGTATGTAATTCTGATGCTATGAACAAAAGAAGAAATCTCTTCATTTCCACCTTTCACCGCCCTCCCCCAATTGTTTTTCTTCTTGCTTGAAATTCTCAATAAAGTCTACCTGATAAGCTCTAATTTTTATGGGGGATGCACTATTTTACAACTTGTAGTTCAGGTTCAAAAAGCTGTTGATTCCCACTACACCAACTACATTGTTATCCAGAACTGCTTTAAATGGAGTAAAACAACATGCATTGAACACAAGCCCTTACTACCTTGGTGCAGGCACAGAGTTTCTGTATCATACTTGTAATTCTACTCCTGTTAATTCCTCTTCACCCTCTTTTGTTTAGTGGGTTATGATGCTAAGTCATATAAGAGTGATCCATTTTTCTGAGATATTAAGGGTTAGTTTGTTATACTTCAATGTAGCACAAGCAGGGTTCATGCAGTCTTCTGTGGCATGTAATATGTGGGTTCTTAAAATCATAAGTCACCTTCTTAAATATATTTTTCCAACTACAGACACCATATTACAGTAAAAGTAAAATAAGTGCATGTTTTTAAATGGCAAGTTCATATATAATGCTAGAGAATTATTGCTTCGCCCCATGGTAGTTGTGCATGGTAGTTTCTTGAGGCTCTGTTTTTATCCAACATGTTTTTTAAACATCCAGATTGACTGGGAATGGTTATCTGGAGATTTGAGGTGAGGCAGTTGATGATCTGTGTTGTTGGTAACTTCCTCCAACAGAAAGTCAAGGAAAGAACAAGAGGAACGGCTATCCTTGACCAACAGCAAAGACCTAGTAGACAAAGTGGCAGCTATGGGAATTCTGGGGGAAAGTGACCATGCCATACTTGAATTCTTGATTCTAAAGGAAGCAATAGCCAAATGTAGCCAAGCACGTATCCTGGATATTAGGAAAGCCAATTTTAATAAACTCAAAACAGTGATAAGCAAGATCCAATGGAAAGTGACTGTAATGAGAAAAGGAATCCAAGATGGATGGAATTTTTTAAAGGACATTCTAAAGGGACTATTGCAAACAATTCCAACAAAGAAAAAGGGTAGAAGACAACGGGGGGGGGGGACCCATATGGCTTCACAAAATGCTTAGAGATGATCTGAAAACCAAAAAAGGACATGTATAGGAAGTGGAAGGAAGGCCAGTCTGCAAAGAATACAGGCAGGTAGAGCAGAATTGTGGGTATGGTGTCAGGAAGGCTAAAGATAGGAATGAACTGAGGGTAGCAAGGGATGTTAAAAGCAACAATAAAGCATCTTTAGGTATGACCAAACTTAAAGACGGGGGAAAGAAATGGAGGTTCACCTACTCAATGTGGATGGCAAAATGATAGCAGATGATAAAGCACAGGCAGAAGTGCTGCATTTCTACTTTGGCTCAGTCTTCCCAAAAGAAGATCTATTACCTTCCTGGTGAAAGGGAAAGTACAAGCTGAAGAAACAGGATGGAAGTTCAAGATTGATAGGTGAACGGTCAAGAATCATCTAACTGAGTTGAATGAGTTCAAATCTCCAGGGCCTGATGAACTCCATCCTAGAATCATAAAGGATCTGGTGGAAGAACTCTGAGAACCACTGTCTGTTATCTTTGAGAAATCATGGAGGACGGGGGAAGTGCCAGATGTCTGGAGAAGGGCTAATGTTGTCCCTGTCTTCAACAAAGGAAAAGAACAAGGGAACTACAGACCTACTGACCTTACAGTCAGTCTTACATGAATCCCTGGGAACATTCTGGAGCAGATTATAAAGCAGTCAGTCCGCAGACACCTTGAAAACAATGCAGTGATTACTAGAAGCCTACATGGATTTCTCAAGAACAAATCCTTCCAGACTATAATCTGATTTCATCTTTTGATTGGATAACCTCCCTGATGGACTGTGGGAATGCTGTGGTTATAATCTATCTTGGCTTTTGACAAAGTGCTCCATGATATCCTGATTAACAAACTAGCTAAAAGTGAACTAGAGCCTAGAAAGAATGATCTAGTTCAATAATAATGAACTAGAAATAAAGTTTATAAAGAAATAAACTTGGCTTGTTTTAGCCTCAAGTAGAGAACACTGAGGGGAGATATGAACACACTGTACAAGTACTTGAAAGGTTGTCAGAAAGAGGAAGGACACAGAATAACAAGCCAGATTCTGGCTAGATATCAGGAAAAATGTGCTGCCTGTTAGAGCAGTATGACAAATGGAACCAATTACCACAGGGAGGTGGTGGGCTATCCCATGTTAGAGACATTCAAGATGCAACTGGACAGCCATTTGAGAGGGATGGTTTAATCTGGAGTCCTGCACTGAGCAGAGGGCTGGACCCAGTGGCCCTCTGGCCCCTTCCAACTCTGCTCTTCTATAGATCTATGAACCAGTGCTTGATGGGCACAGTAATAGGCTTGATGTGGGCTAGTAGACAGAAACATAATCCAGACAAGACAGAGACAATACTGGTTGTGGGTGGTTTGTCTGTCTTGCTAGATAGTATTCATTCTGTTTTGAAGGGAATTGCATTGTCTTAAAAGATCAGGTTTAGTGTTTCAAGGTGCTCTTGGGCTGATGCTTATTGTAGCCACAAATGGTCTTGGTGGCTGACACCATCAGCTGATGACCACCTCCAGATGATCTGCTGAATAAGGGAGGTGGCTACAGAAGAAAGATGCTACCACTATGGAAAAAGACGTCTATGGAATGCTCTCCCCAGAGAGACTTGTCTGGCACCTATATTATGGTATTTGCATTGCTAGGTGAAAAATGCTTTATTCACTGGGACATTTTTAAAAAACTCTTTGTTGTGCTTCATACCTTTGCACAGTTTTATTTAGTGCTTCAAAGTTCTTTCCTCTCGCTGATCATTTTATATTATTAATGTGTGCTGTTTCTTATGTTTTGTATTTTATGTATTTAGTTTATGCCTATACAACTTAGAGAACTTGGATTATTTGGATTGCCTAAAACCATAATGAATATATACAAATATTTTTAAAAACTTCAGAAACAGCGTTGTACTTTTCTTTCTGAATTCAGTAATTGTGATGTCATTTAGCTTTTCTCCTTACATATCAGACAGTGTGCAGAAAAATCATTTGCCCTGCTTAAGTGTCATAATGCAAAATCAATCAGCCTTTGTTTCCTTGAGTGGATGTTAAATACTACTTGCTTGTATCCTGGTTTGTCCACCAGGATCATGTGCTTTCAAAATATTTATGCTATTGAGAAAATAATTGCAATGTGTATGAAAGAACTTCACCCCCATCTCCACATATTAGGACTTGTATAATAAGTTTTAGATTGTTCTCAAAAACTGGAGGGGAGCATTCATAAAAATACTGCTGCAGGTGGAACACTGTGCTAGATGAACTGATACTTTGAAATTACTAATATGTTTTAAATTAGGAAAACTGCCTTCCTTACTTAAAGATCTTGTTTCCCATAGAAAGCTAACTGCTATCAAAAGGAATTGGTGATTAATTAGGGTCTTGAAATGAGGTTTAATGGAGTAGTCATCTTTCAAACAGCTGTTTGGAACTCTGTTTAATTGAATAGCTGTATTTCTAATGAGCTTTATGGTTGTATATTAGCAATGTTGTGATAAACCAGCTGGGACCAACTGGTACTTTGTCATGATGCCAAATATGGATGCCAACATTTTCAGATAAAGAACTATCATGGCAAGATTGTGCTCTAAATTTTGAGAGATCTTTAATGTAATAAATAACAAATTCTGTACCCTGATGTCCAAAAAAAGAAAATTCCATTGTCTATATATTTGTTAAATGCTTGTGGAATGGGAAAACCTGTTTATTTATTTTATTTCTCTCTTGCCCATCAGTTCAAAGGCTCTCTGGGTAGTTTGCAGAGGAATTAATTTTATAATGCTATGGTAAATACCAAATTAGAGGAAATAGATTTCTTTAATGTAGGTTTTCTGGTAGCTGGGTGATTCACAAGCTATACTTTAGCAAGTTGTTACATTTTGGCAGTAAAATGTATTTATTAACATTTATAATAAATATATGGCGGCATATTTGCAAACTGTCTTCATTGTTTCCAGTATGTTAGAGAGCAGGAGGGGTGGTGAGGAGAGTCAATGTGATGTGGTGATTAGAATGCTGGACTGGGGATGAGAGAGATGCAGGTTGTAGTCTGCATTTGAAGCTCACTGGGTGATTGGTGCTAGTCTCAGCCTCTCAGCCTAACCCACCTCACAGGGTTATTGTTTGGAGGATAAAATGCATCTATGTAAGCTGCTTTGGATTCCTCAAGAGGAAAAAGGGTGGGATATAAATGCAATGCAATAATCATAATAGAGAGAACTAAAAAGTTTACAGGTGGGGTGGCTGTGTTTGAGTGTTTTGAGATTTCCAAGAACCATCTGCTGTCCTTTGACAATCTATAAGCCATATGTTGCAGGCATACTGCTCTGTAATGTTTATTTTGGTGAGCTGCTGCTGTAACCCTATCTTGTCCCTTGTGGTAAAATGAGTGAAATTGGTGTTTTCTGATTAGACTGTACCAGTGGGAGGTTGTCACATCTTATTCCTGCATAGAGGCCAAGTTACTTTAGTTATTTTTTTAAGAACTTGGTTAGTCATCTGCCTGATTAGGTGTCTTGTGGCTTACTGCTCTTGTGCGGTTCTCATGTTTCTATGCTGCTCATTTAAAGTAATTGTACTATATTAGGGGAATTTGAAGATGCCATGAAGTAACAGGTTCTCTAAAAGCTTTATGAAGTCCCCGATTCTAGAATGTGATAGTATGTGGAAGCTTTGTGAGTAATATCTGGTTCCCACGGTAATTTTCTTTTTTCTTCTAATGCTGTTTATAAATTTAATAACGTCCCCTTTCCCCTGTCCCATTATACTACACATGCTTGTTTTTATTGTTTTATTACCTGTGTGCCATTGAAATGGTAATTCTTGGAAGAGGCTTTCTTTTGCCCATGCAAAACATGCAGTGGCACTAGGTATTGACACAGTGAATAGCTGCTGCTTGACATCAATGCAAACATTGTGTGGCTATGTTAGGCTAAGCTATGTGTTTGTCTGTCATTATTCCATTACCTGTTACAGTGTAAGAGAAATTTAATGTATAGGGAATGTTTTTTCCAGAAGCTTCTGTTTTAACATATGAGCAAATAAAATACACTGTTCAAGCAGTTTTGCAGTTTTGCATTGTGTTCTTGATAATGCTAATTATAGCTGTAACTGCTATATTGTAACTACATAACAAACATCTGATAGATTTCCTATATCTCTGTGTGTTTGTGGGTGGGGGGAATGTTTCTAAACTGCTGCAACTAAATGTTAACGTGGCAGATGTGCTAAAAATACAAGGGCAGATGTGCTAAAAATACAAGGGTACTTTTCTAGGTAAAATTCTGAACCATCACTAGATTTACTGGTTCATCTCTGTTTGGGATATATTCTTATCACATGGAGACGTTATGTAGTAAAGTGGTTTTCTACCGTATCATCTGCTACATTCTTTGCTTTTCCGTCTTGTGTCTGGTAAAACATAAGCTTGGAGATATAGTGCATGGGTCCTCAAACTACAGCCTGGGGGCCGGATCCAGCCCGCCATGCCCATTTATCTGGCCCACCGTGCCCATTTGGACCCGCTGTGCGTGCGCCCACACATGCATCCGCCGCCACCCACCTCGCCCTGGGTGCGGGGAGGCAGTGGCTTGCTTGCTTGGAGAAAACAATCAAGCCGCTGCCTCATGCGCCCGCCTCACGGCGCGTGCCCACCCCCACCTGCCCCTCCCCTCCCCTTGCTGCACGCCCCACCCCTGCCTCAGCGCGTGTGCCCACACGCACCATCCCTGCCCCTGCACAGGCCCACGCACACTGCCGGCATCACCTTTCCGGCCCGCGCCCATCACCAGCACCTTTCACCTGGCCCCCTGGTTAAAAAGTCTGGGGACCCCTGATACAGTGGATAAAGCACTGAATAATGACCTGGGATTTTGGGGTTTGGATCCTCATTCATGGAGATTTGATTGGCAATGAAACAGTTGAAGTTATACTCATGCAAGACATAGGAGGTGTTGGACAATAGAAAACCTGACTTAGAGAGTAGAGTCATAGTTTACTTCTGGCTCTTCAGGTGATGAGGTGGTAAAGAGTGCATTTGTACAATTAGGCTTTGTGACCATTTTGTGACCTAATTGTGACCGTTTCTGGGTTGCTCTTACTTGACAATGGTTATCTATCCATGCCTTCATTGCATCACTTTTAGACAATTGCAGTGTGGCCTATGCTGAGCTACTCCTGAAGCTATAGCTGGTTTAAAATGTGGCAAGTCGGCTGCTAAACACTGCACAGTCCTGGGACCATATTACTACTGTCTTGAGAGACCTGCACTGGTTGCCAATTACTTTCAAGGCTCAATTAGAAATGATGTTCTGAATCTTCAAAAGTTTAAATGGCTTAGGGCCTGCCTGCCTAGGGGGATCAGCCGTCCCATTATGAACTTGCCTGGGTAGTAAACTCTGCAGGAGAGGCCCCTTTGTGGGCACGATTAACCACAGCATGGCATAGTGGCTAAAGTGTTGGACTAGGACTTGGGGGATCTGGCTTCTAGTCCCCACTTAGCCATGAAGTTCACCAGGAGACTTTTGGACAGTTAGACTGTCAGCCTAAGATACTCCACAGGGCTTTTGTTGTGAGGATAAAATAGAGAGGAGAACTTTGTAAACTGCTTTGGGATTCTTTTGAGAGGAAAAAAGACAGGACGTAAATGCACTAATATGATTATGATTTGGGGGGCAGATATGAAAAGGCTTTCTCTTGTCCTAAACTGTAGAATGTGCACTCTTCAAGAAGTACAATTTGCTTCTACTCTCTTGGTTATTGGAAATCTCCTGAAAATACATATTTTAAATCTATTACTGTAAATGATGAAGTGGTTTAATATTTGTAAGGATTTAATATTTTAAATTGCTGTGCACTGCCTTGATGTCTTGTTAGCAAATAAGGAGCTATTTAAATGTTGATACTAATAATTCAACTATTAAGCTGTTGAGCTGTCTTGAATGAGTGACTCCTTTTCAGTATAGCCTATTTCACAGGGCAATTATGGGCATTAAATAGTCCTGGAGCCTTGAGGAAGGCATAGAAATGCAATAAAATAATTGCTGTACTAAATTATTATTTAGGAAACCATTGGCATTCCATTTCTGCTAAACCCTGGCTTCAAAACAAGTTCTGTCAATATAAATAAAATTGATGGTAATTACACATTCCCCATGTCTTGATCATGAGAACAAAATGGCATGGCACAAGAATATGTATTCCTGACAGAATGCATTCTTCTAGCTGATAGCAAAGAACATATTTTATTATTTGTTTGTTTGTTTGTTTAAAGTTTTTGTATGCTGTCCCCTTGCTATATAGCCTCGGGATGGCTCACAACGTAGGCAAATTGTAGCTCTTGGCAGCTTTCAGTAGCTGTCCAGGCCGCCCTCTTCACAGCCAAATTTTTCGCTGTGCTACTGTTTTTCCTTTCCCTGCTTCTCTGGGAGAAAGAGAAGTACATTCTTTCTGCCGCCACAAAGTTGCATGGAAGGTAAGTGTGTGAATGAAGGAGACGGTGCAAGCAGGGTAAGGAAATAGTGTATAGAGGAAGATGTGATTAGGAAGGCATTGTTTGAAATGAAAGTATAGGAAAGGGGGTTGATGGGTGTGGTGAGTGTATGAGGAAGATTGGCTTGGGTAATCATTAGGGGGAAAAACCCATGGAGTTGTTTCTCCATGCTCCTGTGTGTGTCAGGCACACAGTGCATAATTTGCGCAGCATGCAGCTTCCTATGCCGTCCAAACCTAGCAAGGTACACAGTGGGAGTGGTAGCTTCAGAAAACCACCCCAGAACCTATAGCTTGTTGTAGGTTCTGGGATAGTTTCCCAACTTCCCCTGCCACACCCCTTGCCAGGTTCGTATGATATGGGAAACCTTGTGCCGTGAAGGTAATTGGGCAAATAGTGCAGCTTGTAACTGGCACATGGGGACAGACAAAAGAAGCCACAGTGTCTTCTCTTCCCGTGAACATGTGACCCAGTTAATGGGAAAGAGACGCTGGGAGGGGAGAGTATGAACCTGTGTTGCTTTCAGCGATGGGGTTCAGATGACACACCGTGATTCACTGTGGGTTCTTTAGCCCACAGTGCCTATTAATTTCAAACTGCATTAGCAACCTCTGATTGGGATTTCCTGAACAGTGGTGTAAATCTGACCTCTAACACATGTTAATTTACAGCTAAATAGAAGATCATTTTACACTAGTCATGGCAGTTTCTTTTCTGCACTCCTCATATGCTGATTACATGCAGTGTGATTTGCCGAATTACCTTTGGAGCAAAGCCTGTGTCTTCCAGACCTGGTGAGCTGCATAGTGAAGGATGATTTCAAAACTGCACCAGAACAATACAACAAGCCATGAAATCTGTGGTGTTTTCAAAGCCACCAGTGTCATGCATCTTGTCAGCTTCAGGCAGTATGGAAAGATGTACATCATGAGGGCAATAAGGCCAATTGCATAGTTTGTACCTGGCATGTGCAGCCACTGGGAAAAGAAACCTGTGTGGATTCTTTCCTACCAGTTGTCCAAATCTGGGCATTGTTTCACTCAAAGTTGTGGTTTTTTGTCCCACTGTATATATAGTGTATGCTTTTCTTTTTTAATGTTTTAAAAATCCCTGTATAAGGTATTTCTTAGGACTGGCACTCATGATAGTTTGAGATTAACAGGACAATATTATAGATGTATGCTCAGAAACAGGTTCCATTTAGTTTATGGCGCTGTAGTGGAGAGCCAGTGTGCCATAGTGAATAACATTGTTGGACTAGGACTCAAGAGATGTGGATTCTAGTCCCCATTCATCCATGAAGCTCTCTTACTGCCTTTGGATTAGCTATTGACTCTAAGCCTAACCTCCCTCACAGTTGGGAGAATAAACTGAGAGGAAGCGAATTTTGTAAGCAGCCTTGGGTTCCTTTCTGTAGTCTCGATGTAATGCTATTATTACATTACATTAATCTCCCACCTTTCCTCCTGATTCATGGGTGGTCATATGAGTACTTAGCTGAAGACACTAACCATACCACTGATGCTGTCTTGAATAAAGTATTTTATTAGCCAACTATTTTGGGACTTTCCTGCACCTCCATATGCACACCAGAACCACCATGCTTCACAGAATGCACATTTTATTCTCTAGAAGAGATTGCAAAACACAGAAGTGCTTGGAGGGCTGGTTTTTAGCTATACCAATTTGTTCCCATGCCTATAATGCTATGAATGGTAGTAAAGCTTGCTTCTGACTTAGGTTTTCGGTAAGACCATAGAAGAACATTACAGGCTAAATTCTTCTACTAGAAAAGTAGCCTTTAGGATCTAGAGACTTTTCTGTAGCAGTTTCATTTAAATTTAAGGTAAGTCTCTTAATATATTATTCTAGACCACTGTCATAGCCATGATATATAATTTAAATTAATAATTTGTCCTAGGCTTTTCCCTCACTTGAAAGACTACTATTAATATGCAGCTACATCTTCAAAGCTGTTGGCAATACAAACCAAGAAAGATTTTGACTACTAGCTAGGCAGGTAGTAGGCTAGGAGAAGGGCATTAGTTATGCTAAAATAGCAAATTATGTTTCCCTTTCGGCATTTCAGTTAGAAATGTCAGATTAATTAGCTCTCACTTGGGGTTGCTTTCCTTTTGCTATTTGTTGATAAATATTGTTAATTTATGTTTGGTTTAGATCTCAGCTTTCGTTCATGTGCATTCGCTTGTAAGAAATTTTTAAAAGCACAAAATCTAGAGATAATTTATGGGTGAGCTACGCAATATTTTAAGCCATCCTGCAAAGCGGCTATGCAGTGTGGGATTTCTCAGAAGAAACCACTGGGTCTGACAGTCAGACTTACAATACTTTGTTCTCCCCATATTTTCCTCTTAGTCCTCCAGCTAAGTTCCTTTCCTTTCCTTTCCTTTCCTTTCCTTTCCTTTCCTTTCCTTTCCTTTCCTTTCCTTTCCTTTCC